>NC_056735.1:1984424001-1984486501 GCF_019279795.1 Protopterus annectens
AGAAATTCCTTACCTCTGAAGCCAAGATTACTCTCTCTCTTACCTTCCTTATACCCAAGTGAAATGTACAATTCCCAAATTCTCACAAATCTTAACTCAGCACTCCTGACCAAACTCAATTCTACCTACAACAAGGTAGCTAGATTTGCTGCACCAACAAACCTACAAATCCCATCACTGTCTCTCTCTAAAACACCTAAACTGGCCTAAATTACCTCACCAGCTTCTTCTCTACCAGCTTCTTCTCTCTCAGCTCCAGATCATCCATTCTGTCTTATACCAGCCTTCCTACTGCCCAGCATCCTCTCATCTCCCATTATTCTCCCTCCAGACCTGTCCGAAGCTCTAACCAAGACCTACTAAAAATCTACAAACCCAAGTCTAAATTTGGATGCAGCATATACAGCTATCACACCACTATCGCTTGGAATAGGCTCCCACTAGAAATCACGACCCTTACACATCCTAAACAATTTGAGACAGCCACCAAAGAGCACTTTAAAAGTCACTGGTCCTGCCACTGCACTCTCCCTCCTTAAACATCCCCTTCTTCTCATACCTTAATCTACTTTCTGCCCTTAACTCACTCCTCACTAGTTCTCTCTAATCTTCCTTCTAAAATCTATTAAGCAAATCGCCTCAGAGAAACATTCTATTACAATTGTCTTGCCTTCATGCAACTACATTATGATAAAACTTTTTTTTTATAACCACTTACCCCAAAAACTATATTCATCTTAATGACATATTTCTTTTTAGACATCTTGAAATAGTTTTGTTATACTCCTGATTATTGACACTGTATAACATTGTATTGCTACTTAATGCTTTGTAATAATCTTGTAACATTGCTGTTTAATGCTAATTTATAATGAAAATTGTATAATATGTTGGGGCTTTCCTCCCCAGGCCTCCGCTGAAAAAGGGCTCTTCAGCTCAGTTGGACAATCCCAGTCAACAAATGTAAAATAATTAATTAATTAATTAATTAATTAATTAATTAATTAATTAATTAATTAATTAATTAATTAATAATGACAACCATTTGAGTTTCAGATTTCATATCCTTCAGAAAATGCATGCTACGACAATACCTTTTATTCTAGCAACTTACTAATATTGAAAAGGTGTCCCTATTTTTGGCCCTTTGTCTCCCCATTATTTTTGGCTTTGTGCAGATTTCTTGTGCTAAGAGGTTGAAAGGTATGACAGTGGAGAATCATTTATAAAATAAAAACATATGCATCTTAAAGGTAATTAAAATTATTTTTTTCTGCAGTTTTGCAATGGCTGCTTACAAAAGGCTTGACTGGGCAGGTGCACTCAAACTATCTTTGAAACCGAAAGCAAAAATGTATTAGTAGTAGTTTAAGGAGGTCGTGTATATCTATTCGGCCTACTTCAACTTAAATATCAGACAAAAGAAACCATAATATATGATGCAGTTCTTACTAAATAGCTAATGCCTTTGAAAACAGTAGCAAAAACGCTAGTCATCTCTAAAAGTAGGCAATAAAGAAATGAAGTCTCGGACAGCAGGAAAGAACTTCATGGGTAAATCAGTCGGCACACTGTTCTGTCGAAACACATGGGATTTTCATCTTATCCACCCATCCCTCCAGTCCTTTAAAAACAGTTTTTATGCATGTTTGAGGCATTCTTGAACTCATAGTAATAAGGCTTTTGCCTCTTCAAGTGGATTGTTTGAATCACTCTTCACTCTTTTTGTGAAGTAATATTTCACTGAATCATTATGGAAACACCAGCTTTGTCTTTATATTGTTTTTTCTTTTTCCTCATACCTCCATTTTTTACATGTTTACTTATAATATGATGATTCCCTATAATGTTTATCAAAACATATATCAGGCTGATGCACACTTGCCTCTTTTTTCCCTCTCAAGTACAGACATGTTGAACTCATAGGTTCATAGGTTGGTACTGGGCTATCTGCCCGAAGGCATATATTAGCCCAGCCATGTTGTAGTACTTCCCTAGACCCTTGTAATAGCAGCTAGTACCCTTGGCCCCTATCTAGTAGTGCTGTTGGTGTGATCCCCGGTGTGAACTTTCTGTTACCCATCCACTCATTAAGGTTCCTCTTGAAGAGTGATAGTGAGGGGCTCTGTCTTATGTAGATCGGGACCCTGTTCCATAGTAACGGAAGTCTGTACGAAGGGACTGTATCCCTCCAGCATGTTCTATTCATTGTTGTGTTGAGGTTTATATCCCTAGAGTGTGTAGCTCAAGTAGATTTGGTTTTGCTAAGATGGAGCATGTTCAACAATTCTGGGTTGGACATGGCTCTGTACGTTAGACAGAGATTGCCTCTGAGAAAGCGGTATGCAACAGAGAACAGTCTTAGCTTTTTCAATTGTGCTGCATAGGGCAACAGTTTGAGGCCAGTAATCTTCTTGGTTAGGTACCTCTGTGGTCTCTCCAGCTGCTGGAGATGTCTAGCCAGGTAAATTCTAATTGGTGCATTGTACTCAATAATGGGTCTGATGAGGGAAGAGTAGAGGGGCACCATTACATCCTTAGATCTTGATGCGAACCCTTTCGTGATCAGATGGGTCACATAGAAGGATTTTCTAACCACTTTGGCAACATGGTTATCGAAGGAAAGCTGACTATCTACTTGGGTCCCTAGATCCCTTAGTTCTTCTTCAGATTTCAGGGGATTACCTCCTATGTTGTAGTTTGCGGGTACTCTGTTTTTCCAAAGGTGATTACTACGCATTTTTTTTGCATTTAGCTTGAGACCATGGCTTTGACACCATGCATGTTGTCCACAAACTTAGTCAGCCACAGCACTTCCATGCTTGCTTGTACTTCTGAGAAGTATATGCCAAACAGGAGGGGCCCCAGGACAGAGCCCTGAGGCACACCACTCATTACTGGTCTGGATTCAGACATAGATCCACTACTCTTACTTTATAGGATCTGTCTGAGAGCCAGTTTGCGATCCATCTTGTGACATAAGGGTTTATGCCAAGGCTGGTGAGCTTATCAATAATACCTGAATGGGGAATGGTGTCAAATGCTTTAGTAAGGTCAAGGTAAGCCGTGTGTACCTCCTTTCCCTTATCTATAGCCTGAGTAACTGTCTCAAAGAAATCCACCAGGTTCAGGAGGCATGATCTGCCCTTGACAAAGCCGAACTGTGTGGAGTCCAGCGACTGGAGGTTCCCAATCTCTCCATTTATGAGTTCCATAACAATACGCTCCATAGCCTTACAGATCAGACTGGTCAGGCTTATTGGTTGGTAATTCCCAGGGTCAGTTGTAGCCCCACCCTTGTGTACTGGGACCACCGTTGATATGCGCCATTTAATGGGCACATATCCTGTGGAGAGGCTGAGACTGAACAGAGTATTAAGATGTGGGGTTAATTCCTTTTGGAGCTCACGTATGACACAGCCTGGGACACCATCTGGTCCCATGGAGGCAAGTGTTTTTAGCTTTAGATAGAGCCTTGTTAACCAATGTATCAGTAATAATTGGACTTACACAATCCCCTGGAATGGTAATAGGCCCTGTAGGTGGTGAGGGGGGGGGGGAGAAATTGGCACTGAACCTGTCAGCCAAGATGTTGGCAATGTCAGAAGGGTCAGTGTATTTTGTTTTATTTTGTACTAGCTCAGAACAG
The DNA here is from genome assembly GCF_019279795.1 of Protopterus annectens. NCBI lineage: Eukaryota > Metazoa > Chordata > Ceratodontiformes > Protopteridae > Protopterus > Protopterus annectens. The sequence goes on from NC_056735.1 coordinate 1,984,427,651, forward strand.
ACCTGAGCATTGCCATTTAGGTTTTTGACGTAGCCATAGAAGGCCTTATGGTTATCGTTGGCATCCTTGGCAACTTTCTTTTCAAAATTAGCTTTAGTTGACTTGATGAGGGCCCTCAATTTCTTACTAATGCTGATCAGGGATGATTTTTCTACTTGAGATTTGGCCTTTTTTTGTATAAGTCTCCTCCTTTTATTGTAAAGTTTGCTTATGGCCGGGGTCCACCAGACTGATTTCTTCTTGCTTGAGGAAGGAGTCTTGGTTTTATTTGGGATAGCATGGTCCATGCAATCCTGAAGATGCATATAGAGTGCCTTGGTGTAGGATTCCGTATCCTGGATATCATTATCCTTCTGCAAGGGAACAGTGAAGCTTTCCACTTCGGATGCAAGTAGTTTGAAGTTTGCTTTGGAAAGGTTTTTGACTATGGTTTCTTTGACTGGGGGAGGTGAAGGGGTGAGAATGTCCAGGGTTATCAGTTTGTGGTCGGATCTGACCAAGGAGGGAGTGATAACGGGTGTGGTACAATGGGCGCCCATATTTGTGATGATTAAATCCAATATGTTGTCCCCTCTAGTGCGGGAACATACTAGTTGTTCAAGGGCATTTGAATGTATAAATTCTATGAATCGCTGAGCATAGGAGTTGGAACATTGGTAGTTCACCCAGTCTATACCAGGGTAGTTGAAATCACCCAAGATTATGGTGTTGGGTTGGACCTTTATATTTTCCAATGTCTCAAGGAATGCAGAGTGAGCATCTTGGAACATGGTGCGCGATCTATAACCGGCTATGACTTGAAATGTGGTTTTGCCTGCTGATAGTTGCACGTGGATGATCTCTGGGGCATCATGCTGCGCTACTAACCTGGAGATATGGGTATCCTTGATGAATATGGATACACCTCCACCCTTTGTACTGCGATCTGGTAACTGAGGCCGGAAGGTATGATATGAATTGTAACCTGGCAGTGCTGGGGTGCTCTCTTGAGCCTTGAACCAGGTTTCCGTCACTGCACAAACATCGATTTTCTCCATGCTGAGGAGAGCCTCGACTGTGTCATTTTGAGGTTGAGACTTCTGGCGTTGAGTAGCATTACCCTTAGTTTTTGATTACCTGTGCTGGTGGTTGGTTTGTCCTTTGAGCCTTGCCTAAAAAAGGCACTATGGGGATGGCAAGAGCCTTGACCAGTATTTGAAAACCTAGAGGTGACTGGTGCAACCCATCTCTGGCAAAACAGCGAGGCTTGTCTATCATGTCATCCCAGGCAGACAGACACTGGATCTCCTTAGAATGACAGCAGAAGCTTAGCCAATTGTTAAAATTGATCATTTTGTCTTTGTATTGTGGTATCATTCTAGGTGAAAGTAGTATGCTACTCAAGGTTAGGGTCTAGTCTCTCTCGATGGCATGTCGAGAACACATAATTAAAGGTTATGATTGGAGACCCAATCATAATTCTTTGCAGTGCATGGAGCTTATTATGCTCCATGTACTGTTAGATACAGAAAAGAACATGTTAACTGTTTTACCAGCTTTCACTTAAACAGTTTTGTCAGAAAGGCAGTGTATGTATGTACTCATTTTGTCATTACTGTCAAGTGTCCAGATTTTCACAGACTCTCTAGATTTCTGCTTCATATGTTTGGTCTCTTCATCATAAAATCTGTAGTTTTCATACAAATCACTGCAGACTGAATTCACAAAATAATGATATACATTTGAGTTTCAGACTTCATATCCAACAGAAAACGTAGGTGAACACGCATCCAGTTATTCTAGTGACTTTCTAAATTTATAACAGGAAGTCAAGGACACGTTACCAGTATGGAAAGCTGTTAGAAATACATTTGTTTTTATACTGCCTCTGTCTTTGCTGGTCATTACTGGCAGATTTGACTGCATAGAGCAAGACCTGACCTTAACAAGTTTAGTAGGGGGTGCTTACCGTTTTTTAAGGTTGGGTCTCGCCCTATAAGAACATTTAACTGATTTGTCTTTTTCCAGAAATCAGAGCATAACCACCATGCTCCATGCACTATATAGGGATTTCTAGAGGCCAGTAAGCAACCTCAGACTGTTGCCCTGACACTGCACTGACACACTGGAGGCCTCAGAGATAAAGCAGAAATGTGGAGGGTCAAATCCCATAAAGTCTTAAAATGCTAAAACTTCACTGTACTTTATAGAAGTTCCAGATGAAATTCTGATTTCAAATCCCAGAATTCAACAGACTTTGTATATTTCAGTGAACTCCAATGGTAACCACTAGCCAATTGGTGGCGATTTACTCAGTCCCTCAGCCCTGAATGCACTGAGCACTGAAGAAGCTTAGCTACTGATAATCAAATACACATAATTAAACCATGACAGATACTATTACAGAGCTAGGAATCTCTGCTAAATGATGCTGAGGATACCAAGGATACATGGGACAGCTGCTGGATAGACACCATTCTCACCTGTGGCTCCAAACCTTTCCAATTCTCTACATAGTATTATCAGACTGTTGCCCCTTTTTAGCTTTTCAGAAGAATTTGAAGGCTTATATTTTCTACTAAGCTTTCCATTTCATCATCATCTTCTTTCGGCTGTTCCCGTTAAGGGTCGCCACAGTGGATCATCTGTTTCCATTTCTTCCTGTCCTCTGCATCATGCCCTTTCACGCCAACCACTTGCATGTCCTCTCTCACCACATCCATAAACCTTATCTTAGGCCTTCCTCTTTTCCTCTTACCTGGCAGCACCATCCTTAGCATCCTTTTCCCAATATACCCAGCATCCCTCCTCAGCACATGTCCAAACCAACGCAATCTCTCCTCTCTTGCTTTGTCTCCAAACTGTCCAACTTGAACTGACCCTCTAATATAAAGATTCCTAATCCTGTCCATCCTAGTCACACCCAGTGCAAATCTTAACATCTTTAACTCTGCCACATCCAGCTCTGACTCCTGCCTTTTCGTCGATGCTACCGTCTCCAACCCATATAACATAGCTGGTCTCATTGTAGACCATCCCTTTCCCTCTTATTGGTACCCGTCTGTCACAAATCACTCCTGACACTCTTCTCCACCCTACCTGTACTCTCTTCTTCCCCTCTTTTCCACACTCACCATTACTATGAACTGTTGATCCCAAGTACTTAAACTCATCCACCTTTACCAACTCTACTCCCTGCACTAAGCTTTCCATTTATTGAAATATATTTTAGACTACTTGGGATTTTTTTTTTACTGGAGGTGAATTATAAAGAGGAGTAGATACAGAAGTAAGCAGAGTATAAACAGCAGATAAACAAAGTGTGAAGGTATGCCTTCATGGAGCTATTATATGTATCTTTATCATTTGATTAACTCTGATATGATTCCACCAAATGTTTGTTAGCAGATCTTTATGATGTCTAAACTTGATCAGCAACTCTAATGAAAGTTGTGCATTTTCCTGAGTCACACCAGAACTTCCAAGATAAGCATTTTTGGTATAGCCTAAGAACAGTGAAAAGCAAATGCTTCAGGCTTGGTAGCACAATAAAATAAAGCAAACAGAATATCAATTTTGTAATCAGGTTGTGAACGCATGTACTACAGTGGATATAAAAAGTGTACATACCCCTGTTAAAATGCCAGGTTTTTGTGATATAAAAAAATTAGACCACAATAAATAATTTCAAAACTTTTCCCACCTTTAATGTGACCTATAACCTGTACAATTCAATTGAAAAATAAACAAATCTGTTTGGGGAAAAATATAAAAAAATAGAAAAGGTACAATAAGCTGGTTCCACAAGTGCACACCCTTAAACTAATACTTTGTTGAAGCACCTTTTGATTTAATTACAGCATTCAGTCTTCTTGGGTACGCTCCTGCCATCAATTAAAGAGACTGACTGACCCCAAATAAAGTTTAGCTGCCCTGCCCTAGAAGACTTTTCTGAAATTTACTCAGTTGCCTGCTACAGTGAAAGCCATGGTTCGCAGAGAGCTTACAAAGCATCAAAGGGACCTCATTGCTGAAAGGTATCAGTCAGGAGAAGGGTATAAAAAAGTTTCCACAGCATTGGATACACCATGGAACACAGTGAAGACAGGCATTGAAAAGTGGAGAAAATATGGGACAACAGTGACGTTGCAAAGAACTGGATATCCCTCCAAAATTGATGAAAAGACAAGATGAAAACTGGTCAGGGAGGCTGCCAAGAGACCTGCAGCAATGCTGAAGGAGCTTCAGGAATTTCTGGCAAGTATTGGTTGTGTACTACATGTGACAACACTCTCCTGTATTCTCCATATGTCTGGACTATGGGGTAGGGTTGCAAGATGGAAGCCTTTTCTTACAGAGAAAAACATCCAGGCCCGGCTACAATTTGCAAAACAATACATCAAGTCTCGCAAAAGCATGTGGGAAAATGTGTTATGGTCTGATGAGACCAAGGTTTAACTTTATGGCCACAATTCCAAAAGGTACGTTTGGTGCAAAAACAACACTTTGCATCACCAAAAGAACACCATCCCCATGGTGAAGCATGGTGGTGGCAGTATCATGCTTTGGAGTTGCTTTTCTTCAGCTGGAACTGGGGCTTTAGTCATAGTGGAGAGAATTATGAACAGTTCCAAATACCAGTCACCTTTGGCCCAAAACCTTCAGGCGTCTGCTAGAAAGCTGAAGATGAAGAGGAATTTCACCTTTCAACACGACAATGACCCCCAAGTATACATCGAAATCAACAAAAGAATGGCTTCACCAAAAGAAAATTTAAGTTTTGAAATGGCCCAGCCAGAGCCCAGACCTAAATCCAATAGAAAATCTACAGGGTGACCTGAAGAGGGCTGTGCACAAGAGATGCCCTTGCAATCTGACAGATTTGGAGCACCTTTGCAAGGAAGACTGGGCAAATATTGCCAAGTCAAGATGTGCCATGCTGATAAACTCCTACCCAAGAAGACTGAATGCTTTAATTAAGTCAAAAGGTGCTTCAACAAAGTATTAGTTTAAGGGTGTGCACACTTATGCAACCAGCTTATTGTACGTTTTTTATTTTTTGTATTTTCCCCCAACAGATTTGTTTGTTTTTCAACTGAATTGTACAGGTTATAGGTCACATTAAAGGTGGGAAAAGTTTTGAAATTATTTATTGTGGTGTCATTTTTTTATATCACAAAAAAATGGCATTTTAACAGGGGTGTGTACACTTTTTATATCCACTGTATGTAAAAATGCAGATAGAAATGTTGCAGCTGTCTATCTGGCAGCATTATTCCTAGTTGAAAATCTATATCTTGCCATTACTAACTGCACTATTGCTACTTGCTTAAAAACAGTGCCTGCTCTAAAAGAAAACAGTATTACCACATTGCTACTTTTATTACATCTTCCCCTGTTTGGTGTGCACACTTAGTAAAACTAATTGAAGCTGGACTACATGGCTATGCAGAAACTTTTCATATCAAATAAATGAAGCAAACAATGGTCAGTAGGGAAATGTTAATGGATGCAACTGATGTAAAATGATGGGACCTAAAGGACAGAAAAAAATTTAAACTAAATTTCATGCTGAAACTGATAAGGGAAGAGTAAACTGTCAGAGTATAAATGTTTTTAGTGTGAGGGAAGCTGTAACTAGTAGACTACTGAGAAGTGTACGCAGTGTTCCTTAAGGACTGCTGCAGTGACATAAAAATCCCACACGGTTTCTGATTTTGTTTCGCTATTAGGAGGAGTTAGGTACAAGACAGCTTCTGTTGTTTGCCAGTACCTGATGCTACTCACAACTGTATTTTTCAAACTGCAAAAATGAATGCAGGAAAGTATCAGATTACAAGTCAACTTGCTGGTTTTTATGTGAGAGGAAGTTTATGGCACTCCCAGGTATGTGCTACCCATCACCACAAACCCTAATTCAGTGTAGCTCAAACACAGCAACAGTGGGAGAGAAACAGAAGGAGGGAGTTTACATGTGTGTGCTTCTGAGTCTATATATCTGTATCAATCATTCTATTTATGTATGTATGTATCTGCATACATACAAACACATATTATATACACATACAAACACACACGTATATACACACTATTATATACATATAGGTACACTAGCAACCAAATGACTGCTACATCGATGTCACTAATGTCAACATGCTTAAGTCGACAAACAAACTTTGACATACTAGTGTCCATGCTCCAAGGCTAATTCTTGGAATATGCAATTACGAAACTTTGTCTTTGCACAGGGGCATGCCACCCTCAACCCACCATACCCCCTGCTACTTATTTATTCCAACTCAGAGCTTGCACAGCAACAGTCATAGGTGTCCATGCTCCAAGGCTAATTCTTGGAATATGCAATTACGAAACTTTGTCTTTGCACAGGGGCATGCCACCCTGAACCCATCATACCCCCTGCTACTTATTTATTCCAACTCAGAACTCGCACAGCAACAGTCATGGATATCTATATGAACAACTTTCCTTCATGCAAGCATTATATTTTTACCATAACAAAGAACTCCTCTCTGGTACAGTTCATTTTTAAGGCAATATTTAAAAGCCACTGAAGACAGCCTATCACTCTGGCACATCGTCAAATACAATGCCCCCTTAAGTATTACTTAAGTTAAAAGACCACAGAGATTTCCAGCTAAGAAAATTAAAGGCCTTAAATCCTTCAACTATCTGAAAAGATTAGAAATGACGCTCCTTATATACAGTAGTCAACCAGCAGCTCCAGGGTGACTTGTGTCTTGCTTATTCAGCCAAGAAAGACTCAGCCAAGAAAGACTCAATCATATTTGATCTATTTCTTTGCAAAACCAGTGGCTCTACAAACATTTGTACTTGAGACATAAATCTCGACTAACAAATAATCAAGACTCACAGGAGGGATAGGTTCCTAAATCAATATATTCCCAATCAAACGGATAAGTCACCACTACAAGTCAAAGTACTAATTTGGACACCTTTAAGGCTAGTCTTGATGACTGGATGAGTAGATACAAATTTACATCAGGACTATCAGGCACACCCCTCCTTAGTTTGGGAGGTGAGCACTACTAAGTGCTTGTAAAGGGTGGGAAGAGTGGCATGTCTTCTTAAAGATGTATATGGCTAGGCATCTTATAGTCCCTGACATCGCTTGCCTGGTGCTCTTCCTATGTTCCTATTGATATGTCATGGTGTTTTAGAAAATAGGCAAACCATATATTGTCACCCTGATTGGAGAACAAACACTCTCCAGCAGGGTGTTAATGTACAGGTGATGCCCAGTGAAAAACAAGTTCTTCCCTTCACGGCAGCATATTAAGCTACTGTGGAGCTTGGACTTTAATGCACAAAACGGCCACCCTTGTATTACACTCACTACGCAGCACTTCTGCTGTTTGGCTAGTGTAAAATTAAAATAAATAAATAACAATAAAAATAAAAATAAAAACAGAAAAGTTTGTGTGTTATGTCTGTGGGTTTGAGTGATGAAAGTGGCAGTGAGACTGATCGAGTCAATATTTTACGCTCACTAAGCAGTGCTTTTGCTGTTTAGCGAGTGTAAAATTAAAAGAAACATTACAGAAAAAGAAAGGGAGAAAGAAAGAAAAGTGTGCGTTCATGCTTCTGTCTGCATGTGTATGCGTGCTTGCTTGCATGAAAGCAAAAGTGGGTCTGCATGAGAGAGGCAGAGAAAGCGAAATCAATCAAGCATTGGCAGCAGTTAAGAGGTATCCATACATTTCAGTCTTTTAACTCAAGAAACCTGGAAAAAGCCTAAAATAAAGGTGTATAAAGGCTGAAAAACAGGAAAAAAAGTTAAGTCTTATCATAACCATACAATCCGAACTGGCTGAAGAAAAAGTTTTATTTAAATCCAATGAAGCTGTAGTAAAATAAACCCAACTAGTTTAAAAATACAAGAAAAATTAGAGTAAGCGCTTTCGTTTGGCTGTGCCAAACTTTTTCAAACTGAAGTGTTGTCATTTCCTGTCATTTAAATAATGTGATTCACAGTGATGTAATGAAATGTAACTAATGATTCATTCTGAAATATTTAAAGTAGAATGATACATTATACCTGGTATTCCGTTCTAAATCCTTCAACTAATAAACGCAAACCCTCAAAGAACTGACAATATATAATACAATGGTTGGTCACAATAAAATTAAACCAATAAAAGTATTTGTCCGTTTAAACATGTTAGTGAACAGCGTATGTCGCAATTGTTGTGAAGACATTCCATTACAATAATTCAAGTCCCAGTTATCCAAATACAATGCATCTGTTGTTCCATTCTAAATTCAGCAAGATGGTACAATACAATACATTGTAGCTGTTATTTGATTCATAGTTCCTTGTATTCAGCTTGCTCAACCCTTGGGGGTGAGCAATCAGGTCTGGAAGAGGGCCCAGAATCCACAGCTGGCATACCAGATGAGGCTGAATGAGGTAAATCCAAACTTGTCGAGGCCAAAAAGGGGCTATGAGGATCACTTTGCATTTCAACTGATGAGCTTTCTTTAGGAACTGTGGAATCAGAGGAATGGGGAGATAAGCATAAAGAAGTTCTGTGGGCCAATCATGAATCAGAGCATCCCTTGGGGACTCCCCCTTTAGGGGAAATAAGGCAAAATAGCTTCTGCACTTGTTGTTCGATGGAGAGGCAAAAAGGACAGAGTACGGCTGGCCCCAGTGGCTGAAAATTTCTGCCGCCACATCGGGATTGAGAGACCACTCGTGGGGCAAGAGAATAGATCTGCTCAACTTGTCCGCAATCACGTTGGAACTCCCCGGGATATGAGTTGCTATCAAAAAGCGGTTGGTAGCTATCGCCCACTGCCAAATCCTCATGGCCTTTCAACACAAGGGGTAAGACTTGGTTCCTCCTTGCTTATTGATATACCAGACTACTGACATGTTGTCTGACTGAATTGCAATTGCCCCAGAAGGAAGAAATGGATGAAATGCCTGCAACGCTAACAGCACTGCAGTCAGTTCCAGAATGTTGATATGCAGGTTGGCCAGCAAGGTGGACTATGTGCCTTGGACCGTCTTTCCCTGGAAATGACCCCCACACCCGATCAGGGAAGCATCCTTGGTCACAATGGCCTTGAGCTGAGGGGAGTGGAATGGGTGGCTCCAAAGTTCTGTGTCTGACCTCATCCACCAAAGAAGGTCCTGTTTGCAGGAGTTGGCTATCTGGATCTGAGAATGTAGAGGGTGGTGACTTGGGAACCACTGAGAAAGAAGAATCCATTGGAGAATTCGCATGTGCAGCTTGGCAAGAGGCACTATCGGGATTGAAGCTGCCATGGATGCTAGGACCTGAAGAACTTCTCTCGCTGAGACTTTGTTTTGACAGAGTATCACCCGGAGTTGAATCCTCAGTCTCTGGAGTCTGTGAGCTGGGAGTAACACCAGAAAGGATCGGGTGTCAAAGACTGCTCTGATAAATTCTATCTGACTTCTCCCATGGGTATCATGTTTTTTAAAGTACCGTAAATTATCTATAAACAAGCATAGTGATTTGTCTTTCTTTTTTAAATAACAGGATTGTGATTTTTTATACAATAATTTTTTAATTAGCTAATTAACTGTTTATCACTTTGTTAATTGGTCTTTTAACATGCATTTAAGAACATTGGTTTTTTGAATGAATGTATTCTGAGGAAGTCTTTTGATGAAAGCAGTCATTAAAAGTTTTGTACGCTATTTATTTTGGATTCCTGAACTTTTCTGTTTAGGGAAAAGAATTTTGTCAGGTCTCCGAGGGATCGCCTCAGTAGAGTCAGGGTTCTTCCATGCGCATTGCACTATGAACTGGACTAGCTCATCAGCAGGCGGGGTCACCCACGATGTAGACAGCCAGGCACGGAAAGCCTGCAGGAACACGGACTCCTAAGAGGAAGGGTTAGAGGGCTTCCAGTCACCCCTCTGCTTTAACATTTCAAGGATGTCTCATCATCAGGGGTTGACTGTGGGGACCCTTCACTATCATCGCAATCTGTGTCTTCTGGACGTATTTCCTCTTGCACAATCTCTTCTGTGGGGGCTCCTCAGTGGAGGCATCTGAGGAGGACTCAGAAGAGTGGGTACCCTGAACAGAGGTTTCCTGCGGCTTCCCTGTCTACTGTTCCGGGGAGGTGGTCTGTGGCAGCTGTAGCTCAGGGGGAGAAAAGTGGGGTTCCAACATTGGTGGAATGCTTCTGGAAGCGAGTGCCCTCTCCATCACATGGAAAGCAGGCCCGCCTGAAGAGGGATGGGTGCCGGGAACCGAGAAGGACAACCTCAGAACCGGGGTCACACCTCACTCTGTTGAACCCGTTCCCGAGGATGGAGCCTAAAGCTGGATCAGTGCAGATGAGGCTACTGGCACTGAGGGCGAAACCGAAGGACTACACAGAACCATGCTCTGAACCGAGGAGCTCGCCATCCAATCATGAGATTGAGGAAAGATCGGTTTAGCAGGAACCAAGGATCAAAGGGACAGACCTGGAGCCTCAGTGAGGTCCACAACAGGCACCGAGATGGGGTTTCCGGGAAGGACATCAGAGCAGAGGGCTTCTGAACCAGGATGGCTGAAGGATGAAAATAGGATGGAGTCCATGGAGAGATCAACCCAAGTCCTGCCAGAGGATGGGTCTTGGAAGGCATGAGTATCCCCCTGGCTGCCAACAGCTGATCCACAAGACACACCGCTCCTGGTGGATCTAGTGGATACTCTGGACTGGAAGTCAGGTCGATCTAAGAACGGGCTATACACCTGGCCTAAGAACGGGTTTATGGATGGAGAGTATTGGGTCCATGATGCATGATCTGCCGCCACTGATGTCTCGAGTTTGGAGACCGGAAGTAGTGGGTTCAAATCCAGTGTTGCTGTAATACACCTCAGTGCCAAAGGGACACTTGGAACTAAAACGGGAGGTTCAATCATCACTGCAGAGATTGGCATCGAAGGCGTGCACTGTGCCAAAATGGCCACAGGTGCCAAAGTCGTAGCAGGCATGGTGACGTTTATAGTTGGTGCTGGAGGAAGTATCGGAGCCGGAGATGAAGCTGGCACTGATGTAGCAATAGTCTAAGTGCTCGGAGCAGAAGAGGATGGTGCCGAGGAGGCAGGCTTATGCTCCGAGGATAACTTCTAAATTTTTGGTTTCACAGACTTAGCCTGGTCACCTGAGAATGAAGAGGGAACTGAATGGGGCGTTTTCTTAACTTTCATAGGAGGGGTTGAGACCTCCATCGCAGAAAGGGTCTCTGAAAAGGGAGATTTAAGTAGTCCATTCAAGATTAGTTTATTCTTGTGCTCGTTCAGATTGCATTGGCTGAAACTCTGGCAAATCCCACAGGGGGGCTGCACCGAAAGTTGGGGCACCCCCAAACAATAAACACAATCATCATGAGAATCACTATTTGGTAGTTTACCATTACACGAGGTACAGTTTTTGAAACTGGATGTACCCTTCTTATCTGACATCTTGAGAAGTAAACACAACAATTCAAAAACTTAAGAAGAATGAAACTCTAACTTCCTATGACAGAAAAGATTTAAACACACGCAGAAAATATAAACAAATCCAATATCAAAAACACACCACTAGAGTAGAAAGAACAGGAAAGGAATACCAACTATGGTATTCAAGGAATACCACAAGGGTAAAGAGAAAAGGGCCGTACCAGCAATGGTACTGAAAGAGGTTACCAATGGGCAGAAAAGAGAAAATATATCTAATTCAACAGGAAAAGAACTATAGCTCACAAATTTTTAGAAAACAAACAAGTTTTTTTACACAAATATCAAAAACTTTTCCACTTAGCTGAGAGCTCGGCTGAAACACGGCTTTACAGTTATGCGACAAACAAAATCTGAGGTAACGGAGAAGGGCATTGTGGGTAGAAGCTTAGCTTGAGAGGTTTTGGCTGGCGCGAGTTTGGTAACAGGCCGACTCGGTGAACCCATCAGTGATGAATGGAAATAAGATTAACAACATCAGATCAGATTTTAGATACTGCTCTTATAAAATTAGAAACTTGCTAGAATGACAGGATTTGTGTTAGCATGCATTTTCTGAAAGAAAAAGTCTGAAACTCAAATGTATGTTATTTTAGTGACAATCCGCAATGATTGCCAGCGAACCACAATTTGTTATAAGTAAGGGACCAAAAAATAAGGCAACTATCTGGCCATTTTTTGATAATCTTATATTTTCGATACAACATACTTCCTCCAGCACCATTTCCATATACCACTGCAGCAAGTCTGAAACATTAGGTGGAGCAACTGTTTTACATCAAAAATATAAAAATAATAGTAATAATAATATAGTAATTAAAAAGACAAATAAACAAAACAACAATTTTACAGACAGCCTATTCTTTAAGCCCAATAATGCCCTCCAGGATGTGTGTTACTGTCAGGGTTGCCAGATTTCCAAGCAGAAAAAAAAAAAGGTCTTTCACGGCAAGTGAAAAAAAAAAAAAAGAAAAAAAAAGTCTTTAATGCATTAAAGAACAGTAGCTCTGCACTAAGCACCGAGCTTCTCATGTTTAATGCATTGCAATTCCGCATTCAACACAAGTAGCTCCGTGTTTAGCGATTTTTGATTGGCCCGTATACCGGCATACGGCCAATCAAAAATCGCTAAACATGGAGCTTCTCGTGTTTAATGCGGAACATTGCAGTTCCGCATTCAACAGAAGTAGCTCCGTGTTTAGCCATTTTTGATTAGCCATTATACCGGCATACGGGCCAATTAAAAATCGTTAAAAATGGAGCTACTTCTGTTTAATGCAGAACACAAGAAGCTCCGTGTTTAGCGATTTTTGATTGGCCCGTATGCCAGGTATACGGGCCAATCAAAAAAAAAAAAAAAAAAACAAACCGGCGGCTGGCCAGGATTTAAACCGGCAAGGTGGGACTCGGGATCAGGCTGCTGATCTTGGGACATTCCCGCTCAAATAGGGACATCTGGCAACCCTGGTTACTGTGTAAATAATGCCCTTCCAGGTGTTTAGAGGCCCTCTGCCTGCAGCGTTGGGTCTCAGAACAGCCCCAAACATGCATTACTTACACAGTAACACACACTCTGTTGGGCATTATTGCTTGCTTAAGCTTTTTTCCAGTTGCTGCTTTTGCACATATGGCTAACTGTCTCAGTCGGTGTTATTTTATTTAGTCCTCTAAGTAGATCATGACTGAAAATTGGCCCCGATGCTCCAGTGTACTCACTTACATAATAAATAAATAATCCTGTGTCAGAGAAAAAGGATTTACTGAGTAACCAATCAGTTTTATTTTGCTTGCATGGAGGATTTGCTGTGACTTGTCAGTTCCTGAAAGGTGGGATTTTTAAAGATCAAGTGCGGAACGTTTTACCGCAACTTTGGTTTTCCACAGGAGTCATTCATAGGTTCATATGAGTCATTCATGCAAACAAGAGCTACCATCCTGATAAGTTAGCAAACTGTTAATGTAAACACTTACGTTACCGGTTTAGAATACTGATGATATGGCAAGTTGTCAGTTATGACTTTTATTTACAAGTGTTTTCATCTTACTAGTTAAATAATCAGTGATGTAACTACCTCCCATTGTCACATGACAATGCAGGATGATGGGGGAGGTGTTCTTGCAGCACCTCTGCTTTCAAAGGAAGCTTTAAAAGGTATTTTATTTTATTTACTGATTACTACTGATTATCAAGAAAAATCTGTTTGCCACAAAAAAGTGCTTGAAATGCATAAAGAACATGCAAATACTCTTACAGAAAAATGAAGCTGCACTAAAACATTTTGTACTTCATCTTTAAACAGCATTTCTGGCTGTGTTCTGCCTATTTGTGAAAGAAGCATCAACCATCTGGGCAGCTGTTGTACAACAGTTTTACAGTGTTTCGAAGTCACTTTCATACTGTCCAATTATATTAACCTATTAAAAGAAGAAAAACGTGGTAAAACATTCTTAGTTAGGTTGTGGTCTAGTGATTTAAAAAAATAGGCCTAGTTACAGAAATACAAGCAAAGTACAATTACACTGATTTGGGTCTTAATGAAATACCCAACTGCAAAACATGTTAACTTGTTTCTAAAAGTGAGACTGGGTGAATTATGTATATTAAATTGCATGAACAATGAGAAGGCAAGCATAAAACAGTAAACTGCAAATGCAATAGAGGAAAGTAACCAAGGTTTGAACCTCATAGGATACCTCAAACTGGATTTGTGATTTTTCGTTGATGGTGTTTTCTCCAACAAACAAACCAAAGGAAACAAAAAATCACTTTCAATGAACAGGATATTAAGCTTGGGGAGATCCCACCACCACACCACATAAGTTAATATATACTAACTCCATGGTTACAAAACAGTGAAGAAAAGGCAACACCAAATCTTCATTAAAACTGTCTTTCAGTGATAAAATAGTCAGTCTGTTGCCAGTGGGAGTAACAGTGCTTAACACATGTTCCCCTCAAGCTATACCCACTTTTATAAGGCCATACTTCAGGAAGAACACAGTGTAGAGCCACTCTGAAACACGGCTAAAAAATTATGCATATGTCAAAACAAAAGCCTTGTGAGGAAAGGTGGAAAGCCCATGATGATTATTCAACAGAGATGCAAAAAGTAAAGATATGAAAACATGCAAAGTACATTAAAGTTCAATTCATAATAAGAAGTTACGTACTCACCATAATGTTCCATCTGAGTAGGTAACTTCATTTGTCAGCAACCTGTGGGTATCGGATCCGACCCGGCAGCTTTCCAAGCTAAAAGATCCGAGCTCTCAGCTCCTCCCCTTTACCCATAATACCCTGCTACCTCCCCTCCAGTCCTCAGATCGAGTTTGCCAAATATGCACCCAACAAAAAACAACCATCTAAGACACTCGAAAGAGGAACACTAACCTGATGCATATCAAAGGAAAACCTTCCGTCATGGATAAACCATGAAACAGGCTAAGGGGAAGGAGAGGGATCGGTTGCTGACAAATAAAGTTACCTACTCAGATGGAACGTTATGGTGAGTACATAACTTCTTAATCTGAAGTAGTTAACTTCACTTGATCAGCAACCTGTGGGACAGAGTCCCCAGCTACCAAAAACCTTGGGCGGTCTTCACGGAAGGATATTCCGGAGCACTGCGGAGCCAAATGCTGCCCTACCTCTGGATATCAGATCCAACTTATAATGAGAAATGAAGGTATGAGAAGAGGAACAAGTAGCCACTGAGCAGATGTCATCTAGAGGAACTTTTGACCACAATGCTACAGAAGTAGCCATAGAACGGGTAGAGTGGGCATGAATCCCCAAGGGTTCCGGCCGGCCGGAAGCTAAATAAGCGTGAACGATGCAGTGTGATATCCATCTCACTAAGGTAACTTTTGTAATAGGCTTTCCCAAAGATGGCTTAGCGAAAGACACGAAGAGTTGATCCGATTTCTGAGTAGCCTCTGTCCTGTGTAAGTAAAAATGCAATTGTCTGTGCACATCCAATAAGTGCAACCTGTATTCCCCTTTGTTCTGAAAGTTGGGGAAGAAAACAGGCAAGTTAATGGTTTGGTTGATATTAGATTCGGAGGCCACCTTAGGCAAGAATGAAGGGTTAGTCCTGAGAGACACACTGTCCTTATGGAAGACCAGATACAGGGGTTTCATACAAAGGGCTTGAAGTTCAGATACCCTTCTGGCTGAAGTAATTGCAATCAGGAAGGCCGTTTTCCCAAGACAAGAATTTTAACTTGACTGAAGCTGCAGGTTCAAAGGTTGTGCCTGTCAGTGCTTGAAGAACCAAGGTTAAGTTCCATGGGAGAACCGCACTCTTGACCGGAGGTCTCAACAGAAAGGTGCCTTTCAAAAAGGTTTTGCATATCTTAGCGGACACTAAGGGACCAAGGTTATCCCCTCTGTGGAAATGGGAAATGGCTGCCATTTGGACTTTGACTGTAGAAGCACTGGCTCCTTGGTAGAAAATATGGGACAGGAATTCAAGAACCATTGGAATGGGAGCAGTAAAGGGGTCTAAATCCCTATGTTTGGCCCAGATGGAAAAACACTTCCATTTACTTCTGTAGATCTTCCTGGTAGAAGGTTTATGCGCTGTCACCAGAATAGATTTTACGGGAGACGAGATACCAGGAGTCCTAGCTATCAGTGGAACTGGATCAACCAAGCCGTGAGCTTGAGGTCGTCCAGGTTTGGAGGTCGTAATCCCGCAGGATGAGAGATCAGATCCAGGATGGGATCTAAGAGCCAAGGAGGAGCTATGCTGTGAGACCGCAAGTAAGGGGACCAGATCTGGCGAGGCCAGAATGGGGCTATGAGGATTATTTTGCTCCCCAACCGATGAGCTTTCTGCAGAAATTTTGTTATTAGCGGAAGAGGAGGATAAGCATAAAGAAGACCGGAGGGCCAAGCATGAACCAGAGCGTCTCTGGGGCTCTCCCCTGTTGGGGGAATCAGAGCGAAAAACTCGCTGCATTTTGCATTTGAAGGAGAAGCGAAAAGATTGCAGCAAGGTTGACCCTACCTGAGGAAGATCTGATTCGCTACTGATGGGTTTAGAGACCACTCGTAAGGTGTGAGGATCAAGCGACTCAGCTTGTCCGCTAGAAAGTTGGACCGACCCGGAATATGTGTCGCTATCAGAAAGCGGTTGGTGGAAATCGCCCATTCCCAAACTCTCATAGCCTCTCGACAAAGAGGGTAAGATCTGATTCCTCCCTGTTTGTTGATGTACCAGACTGTTGCCATGTTGTCTGACTGAATTGCCATAGTCCCCAGAGGAAGAAGGTCTTGAAGGGCTTGCAACGCTAGAAGCACCGCCCTCATCTCCAGGATATTGATATGCAGAACGGTCTCTAACGGGGTTCACGTGCCTTGGACGGTTCTGACCCGTGGAATGCCCCCCCACCCGAGGCGAGAAGCGTCCGTGGTCAGCGTGGCTTGGGGTTGAAGCATCATAAACTGTCTCCCTTCCCGCAGCTCTCGGGAATGGAGCCACCAAAGAAGGGAGTTCCTGCAAACCCTGCTTAGGGGAATTGGAGAATCCAATGGGGGAAGGAGGAGAGACCATTGAACCTGAAGAGTCCATTGAAGGACTCTCATGTGTAACCGTGCCAGAGGTGAAAGGTTGATGGCTGCCGCCATGGAACGTAGGGCTCTCAGGACCAACTCTGCAGGTGGAGCTGGGGACTGTAGAAGCGCTATTACATGGAGTGACAAGTTGTGCAACCTGTCCGCTGTCAGAAAGGCTTTGGACTAGAGCATATTTATCCTGGCCCCTATGAAATCCAGAACTTGCACAGGATGAAGAGACGACTTCTGAAAATTTATGGTAATGCCTAGATGCTGGGCCAAGGATACATTCTTTAATGTTTTTATATTATTATCTCTCATCATTATGGCTTTTTTCTTATCTATTTCTAAATCTTTCCGCAGACCAATGCAATAAAATGCTTTCATAATATTTAAGTACCATTCCTTTCTATTTTTCTCACATACATTCTTTTTTATTTTCCATACCTCAGTCAGTTTTGTTCTGGTACTCTTTCATTTCTTCATTCACAATGCTTTTACTTCTCTTTTTAGCTTCCATTCCTTCCCACAATTCTCAGTATTTATAATATTGTATAATTTCTATCAAGTTTTATTTTCCTTCATTATTCCTTTTAATACCATACATAAAATTACAGAATCCCTCTCTTGACAGGATTCAGTCTTGATCCCCATATAAAAGAAAATATAATCATCATTAGTTCCTTTTCATACTTAATAGGACTCATATAAATGTTAGCAACATAAGCATTTTTTTCTTTTACCATGGTGTTCAACAAGTGTGTTTTTTCTGTATGAAAATCTATATGATTTGCAAAAAATAGTCATATCCTTTACTTTGTTGAGTACATCATCCTACTGTTGTTGTCTGTATTCAATCCTTCCAAATATTATAAATTTTTCATTGAACTCAATACCTCCTATCATACCTTCAAACCCAAATCCTTTACTTTTTTCTTTATTTATACTTAAATCATTTTTTTTAAATGTATACTTAATTTTTCATTTACTTCTTCCAGCTATACTTTATTTTTAACAATTAATACAATATTATCAGCATAAGTATACATTATTGGCAATTGTAATTCCTTCATTGTTTTGTATTCACTGCTTCTTGACATTTGATTAATTTCCTTCCCTATTACGTTCATAACTAATGAGAAAAAAAAACATTACTAGCTGGGCAGCCCTGCTTTCTTCCACTTTCTATTTTTATTTCTTCCCCAATCCAGCCATTTACATTTAGTTTCACACAGTTATTTTCATAAACATATTTTATTACTCATAATATTTTTTGTTTACATTACATGCCTGCAAAATTCCCCATAATGACTTATATTGAATATTACCATTGGCTTTACTTATATCCCCTATCATAACCTTCACGTATACATTTTTACTGATGATATCATCAATTATTTCTCTTATTATCCATAACTCTTGACTTCCTTTTCCTTTTCTTCCGAATAAATTTTGGTCATATATTCTATCCACTTTTGTAACCTTTTTGTTATTATTCTCATAAAAAAATTATAATCAATGTTATTCGCTGTTATAGGTCTCCAATTTTTATCTCCTCTTTATTTCCCTTTTTAAATATAAATTTTATAACTCCTATACATATCTCTTTCTCTTAAATTCCAGTTTCTAACCATTCAATCATAACTTCTATAAAAATACATTTTTGCCACTCCTTCATTTCTTTATACATATCACATTCAACTCCATCCAGTCCTGCTACAGAATTCATGTTAATATCTTTTAGAATTTCATTCAATTATTTCATAGTTATTTTTGTTCTAAATACTCATTATATCTGTAACTTAATTTTTTACCTTTATAAATCTGCTCTGTTTTCTTCTCTTTTAACAAATACCAATATATATTCTTTAATTATTTTCTATATTCCTTCTAGCTGTCTTATTTACTTACCTTCCTTATTGTTTAATTCTCTTATTATTTTCCTTCTTTTATTTTACTTAAATGTGGTACTACCTCTTCTATCTTTCCTTGTAAACAATATGTTTGTTAACATAACAAGTTGTTAATTTTTAATTTGATTAATTTTATATATTTCTCTTTCTTTTTCACAAAATACATTTTTCTTCTTTAATAAGTCTCAGAATGTTTCTTGACTTACTATATCATATCTCTCTTTTTTTCTTCCTTATACATTATAAAACACCTTCTTATACTTCTCTTTAAAATTAAGCCCCCAAAACAGTCCAATTCTCATAAAACTCTCTCATATTCATATGATTTTCCATAATTCCATAAGTTCTTTTTTTTTCTTCTAAATCTAATTTCTTTCCATTAATTCTCTTTATTCCTTTGCCTATTTTTACATATGCTTATTTTCCTGTACTTTAACCCATATAGCCACATGATATGAAAATCCAGCATACTTAATTCCTTTTTTTAACTTTTAAACTATTGGATATTAAAAAAAATAATCAAGTTCTGCCCGAATTTCATTCCTTTTGTAGGTCCAGTGGTTATTCTCTCATACACTTAACTTTCCACTTCTCATAATTTCTTTAACCATTTTAACATCACAATTGCTCTTATTTTTTCTTAAATTAAAATCACCCAGCACTATAATGTCTATATTTACACAAACATATTCAAGAATATTTTTAAATATCATTGCTCTCTCTCTCTCTTTTGTTACATATGCATATAAAGCTATAATTATATACACATACTTTCAATATCAAGTCTATTACCATAATTCATCCTAGTTCCATTATGGTTACATCTAATATTTTAATGCTTTCTTGACATAATATACATATGCCTGAGCACATTTCTTTCCCCATGTTCCAAACTACCGCACCATTCCAAAGATTTTCAGTTTGTGTTATTTCTTCCCCGTTAATAATCTAATATCTTCTAAAACAATAATATGTGCATCTACTGCAGCACACCATTGTTATACACCTATTCTCCTCTTAAAATTTTTCATACTGCACACATTTAAAGCCAATATGTTCAGCTTTTAAGAACAGTTAGTATAATAACATGTTTCTTTTCTGATTTTCTCTAAGCATTATATTTTTCATTTTATTTTCCTTTCTTTAACTCTTTTCCTTATCGGGTTCTTTTTATTTCTTATTATTCACTTCTTCCTCACTTCTCTCCTGTTTTTTTCCCTTGTTACTTTCTTTTACTTCGTGTATAACCTCTTTATCAGTCACGTCATTTTGTACATTTTCTTGTATAATACATTCTTCTCTTTCTTGTGCACAACTTCATTTTCTTACACATTCATTTCACACTCTAGCCACGAATGACCAGTACTGCATTTTTTGCACTTTAAATAATTCTTTGCATTATGTCCTGTTTTACCACATAAATAACATTTTTATCACATTCATTGATTAAATTATCATTTTTTTCCATAAAAATAACAAGTCTTTGGTTGACCGCTGTATTTCACAAAACCCCATTACCATGAACATTAATAATATAGGTACATGCATAACATTTAATTTTTCGTTTTCAGTATTACTCCACATTCCCATCCCCCAGTCAATAGTAAACTTTCATCATAAACTTTTGTAGTGTCTATTGCCTCTTTACACATAGTTAACAAATGTTCTTTCAGTTCTTTTGCTTCATCTTCAGTTCTAAACTGAATCATTATTCTTTTTTTTTATCTGTAAAAAGCTTGCACCACATATTCTGACCATGGATAAATATTTTTCTTTTGTTCACATGCACCCAAAAATGTTCCATGGTCTGCCCAGTCTCAAATATCAAGTCACAAAAAGTATCTTTATTAATTAAAATAAATGCTCTTACCTCTTTTGTTTTGACACCCAGAAGTGCTATGACAGAGTCCCAAACCTCATACTTGTCAAAACTTTCTTCTTTTTTACTGTTCACATGTACTGTATACGTCTTTGTTTCTTTATTTCTTTGTTCCTTCTCCAATAGTTTGTGCATAAGTTTTTGTCTCTGGAACTTTTTCTGGCAGTCTCTTCTCCTTTTTCTTCTTCTATTTTTCCATGATGTTGCGCCATGAAATTCCTTCTCCACTTTCTGGCTCACTTTGGTTTACCATTTCTTGCAAATAATCATCCCGCAACCCCCACCACCACACTCACCCCCCTGATTGGAGGGTTGTAATTGCGCTTTTTTCAGAGGTAACTGTCTCTCCTTCAAACAATCCCCTCTGAAAGTTTTACTCTGAATCCATCTCTGTTTCAACTACAATCTCCTTTTTCTACAATGTCTGTTGTTTCTGCACCCACATCATCAAAAAAAAACTTCCGGTAACGATTCTACCATTTCAAGTACATTTTCAGCAACTTTCATTCCAGTTTCAACACAAGTTGAATTAGCCATATTTTCTCCCTGTTTCTACAGGCCACCCCCGTGCATGGAACAGGAAGTCTGTCATGTCACATATAAATGCTTCCCCCTACTATCAAGAATAGGAGAAATCCCCTGATGCCTTGGCCAAATTTTTCCTAGTTGTATAAATATCACCTCAGGTCTCCCCTGAGGAAAATGCTACTAGCCAAGTGAGACTAACCTTGTCAAAGGATGGATGGATGGATGGATGGATGGATGGAAGGATGAATGAATGAACATATAAATAATAAATTTCCACACAGCTACATCTTACAGATAAGTACGACATAGGGCACATTGGTTATATATGTTTTATAATTTTTGAAATGTACAGAACATGCTGGTATGAGTCATGTTGGAGATATGCGAACTTTTAGCTTGTAGAAGACTAAGTACGACGTATGCAGTTTCACATACAAAGCATATCATGGCACCTGAAGTCAACAATGGTTTGTCACCATAATGGAATGAAGCATTTTGCAAGAGTCAAAGGCAGGCATGCAGGATATTCCTTACTGATTCCATCTGTTTCTTAAACTGGGTATTGCTACTTTTCTCGTGATGGCACTCAGAGACAATTTTACCCCCTATACTGCAATCATAACATTACATATCACACCTGGTCATTACCAACATGGGAGATAGAGGCTCCACACCAGTGGACACCCCCTCATTGGTCAGGTCTGACCATAAGCAAATCACCCTTGACATCTACATCCCAGCCCCACCTCCCAGTAAGGAAACCTCCGTAAAAAACTTCTCCAAAGCCAACTTCATACTACTCAAGTCAAAAGTGACAAACTTTATGACACCCATGCAGAAAGGAGCTGAAAGTTCGACTTCTGAATCCTATACTAATGCACTCTATGAGCACATCCACTCCTGCATGAATCGTGCCATCCCAAATAGAACCAAAACGCTTTCCTCCAAAAAAAGGAAGCCAATCTGGTGGTCCCCTGCCATAAACAAACTATACAGCAGAAGGAAGAAACTGTTGCAGAAAAGAGGAAAATCCCAGGATGCAAAAAACTCCCTTACCAGCCTCAGTAAGAAGCTGCAATCCCTCATACAATCCTCCAAAGCTAGTTACGAAAATAAAATTGTCAAAGATTCCAAAGACAACCACAAGGCATTCTACAGTTATGTCAAGAATCTAAATGGCAATGCTCTGATCTGCTCTGAGCTACAACAGAATGACATTAAATATACTGATCCCAAGGATATTGCCAATATCCTGGCAGATCGATTTAGTGCCAACTTCACCCCCCCTCACCCCCTAAAGGGCCCATCTCAATACCAAAAGATTCCCAAATTCAGGTAATCATGGCCACACAGGTAGAAACCACACTCTCCAAAGCTAAGAATACAGCATCCATCAGACCAGATGACATCCCGGGCTGTGTACTACATGAACTACAAATTGAACTGGCACCTCACCTAATTGTCATGTTTAATCATAGCCTCACCTCAGGCTTTGTGCCCAGTGAGTGGCACACAGCTACAGTTATCCCACTCCACAAGGGGAGAGCCACCTTGGATCCCAGGAACTACCGTCCCATCAGTCTGACGAGCCTGGATCTGCAAGGCCATGGAACGCATTATCATGAAACTTTTAAACAAAGACATTGGCAACCTTCAAACACTGGACCCCATGCAGTTTGGATTCGTGAAGGGCCAATCTTCTCCTGAACCTGACTGACTTCTTCAAATCAGTCTCCAGAGATGTGGACGAGGGTAAGGCGGTCCACACTGCCTATCTGGACCTCGTTAAGGCCTTCGACACCATCCCCCACTTTGGAATCATAGATAAACTTACTAAGCTGGGCACAAATCCCTACGTCACTCGATGGGTTGCCAACTGGCTTATAGACAGAACCCAGACTGTAAAAGGCCGACTCCAAATCCAGCTCCAGACAAGTGACAAGTGGAGTACCTCAGGGTTCAGTCCTGGGACCGCTCTTGTTTGGCATCTACTTCTCTGAAGTACAGGCCAACACTAAGGGACTCTGGCTAACACAGTTGGCAGATGACTGCAAACTGGGAGCCATTATTGAATCCCCAAATTATGTGGATATTCTACAAAAGGGCCTTAGAGAAACAGATGCTTGGTGCCAGAGCCATGGGCTCAAGCTTAATGCCAAGAAATGTACAGTTATCCCCTTTGGGAAAAAACATGAACCCATGAATTACCACATAGGTGGCAGTACACTAAACACCGAATGTGTGATGAGAGACTTAGGGACACAGGTGGACAGTGGTCTCACCTTCAATAACCACATTGCCACAACAGTCAGGAAATCCTTCTATGTGGCACACCTCATCACTAAGGGCTTTTCATCCAGAAAAAAGGAGGTCATTGTCCCACTGTACTCATCCCTCATTAGACCCATTATAGAGTACAATGCCCCATTTGGTATGTACCTCACAAAACATCTACAACAGCTGGAAAGGACGCAGAAATACCTCACTAAAAGAATCACAGTCCTAAAGAAGACGCCCTATGCTGACCATCTAAAAAAACTCCAGCTACACTCTGTCGCATATCGTCTACTCAGAGGCGATCTCTGCTTAACATACAAGGCCATGTCAAACCCTGAGCTATTGGACATGCTCCACTTAAAGAAATCCCAATCCCTCAGAGCCACACACTCCAGGGATCTAAACCTTGTCATCACAGTGAACAAAACATGCTGGAAGGATAGGTTCCTGACCCAGAGACTCCCCATACTCTGGAACAGACTGCCCATACATGTCAAGCAGAGCGCCTCCTTGGCCCTCTTCAAAAGGAACCTTGATGATTGGATGGGAGATAGGAAATTCACCCCAGGGATCACATCAGTCACCCTGCTAGACAGGGGTCCTGAGAAGTAAATATTGTGGGAAGAAATATCCAGGGATTTGTTATGGCTAGGCTTGTATAGACCCTAGGACTGATAGCCTAGTACCAACCTATGAACTATACCTTACAAATAATCTGACCTGCTGCATTACTTTCTTAACACATATAACGATCAGTGGCTTATTCACATGAGTTCCACAGATCATACAGGAATATGTCAAAGGATAATCATGCAAAACAATTCAAATATACAAATCACATCTATTACAAGGGTAAATGTTAGGAGGGTGGCCTAATAGTTAAGGTGTTTGCCTTACAAACACAAAGTGCAGGGTTTGAGTCTCACAAGGGATAATTGGCTAGGCTTAAAATGGCTCGCAAAGGCAGTTAGCCTAGTACTAATCTATGACAGATTTTTGTTGGGAGGGTGGCCTAATTCTACTTTATTCAAGAATCAGAAGCCTTGGAAATAACCATACTAATGAGGAGAGTATGATTTCATAACTCATTTCAGAAGGATGTCTATTACCAAGCTTGTCGCAGCATTTTTGTACATTTGAGGTTGAATATTAGACATTCTGCAGTGGATCATTACCTAAAATCTATCAATAAAACTATGTAAAATGTGGGTGTCTCTAGTAATCACAAAATTTGAATAACACTTTGTTTACTAATACTATAAATGAAATATTGCTGAGGTGGAATATAGTTATAAATGGCAATGGTTATTCACACCCAAAAATGCAAAAAGGAACTTGTTGCATTAACAAAATTAACAACAATGTACAGAAAAGCTACCTAAAGATTACTAAATAGGAAGATCCACCAGCAAAGTATACAATATAGACACCGACATTTATTACTTTAGATATATACATATGCATCTCCAGAAACTGCATGGGAGACATACAGAGTGAACATGTTAAAGTGATTTTCCAATGTTACGACATGCATCGCAGCATTTTTGTATGTGTCTACAGTAACGCATTTGGGAAGTTTTTTAATCAAAAGCTTTGTAAACTTTTTATTAAACCACAGCACAAATATACTTAGTATCTACTACCATGACGTTACCTTGCAGCAAATTTTCTGTCCATAAACTTTAATTGGGTACCTAAGTGCATGTGCGGCCGTGCGGCCATTAAAATCTATGGATGGAACACACGTTTTTCCTTCACATTGACACCAATAAGGTTACAGTTTACTATTTTCCCTTGCTGATATCAGTGTTTGGAAATCATTTTTCTCTTGTCAAAATACATCAAGAAAATGCTCCCTAATGGGCACAGATGCTGTTTGGTGTTTTTTGCACTACATGCCATGGTGCAAAGATAACAGCTGAAAACATGGGAAAACCACTGTAACACATAACTAGATTTGGCAAAGAATAAACAGCAATATTTAGAAATCTAGGACTGAAGTATGGCCTACAGCTTTTCCAGCAGGGTAGGACAATCTCTTGGAATCATCCATCCATCCATAACCCCTTTTTCTCATTTCTGCACATGGGGTCAGGGTGTCAATTCAACAATGACAATCATCTAGAGCCAAGGCTTACACTGCCAGGTGACTAGTCCTGCCATGGTTGTTCTTCCACACCACACAATCATATCACACTCAAACCTATGGCCACTTAAGAGTATCCACTCCACATAATGCCTGTCTTTGGAATGTGGAAGAAAACTGGAGCATCTGGAGGAAACCCATGCGAACACTGGGATGAAATGTAGACTCCACACAGAAGGCACCCCAGCAGAGAACTGAACCAGGGAGCCTCTTGCTTTGAGGTGACAATGCTATCCACTGCACCACTATGCATAAGATAACCCAAATAGTCTTGCACAAAATCCAATGAATTTGCATCCAGGACCACCACTAAGGTACTTCACCATGCAGGTTCTGCCTCTCCAGATGAAATACGTTTTTGTCAGTGTTTTTGGCTTTGGCATCCCACAGCTGATGCAGTGGCAGGGAAAGATGGGAGGATCATCATACTGCATCTGGCTAGCTACAGCAGGTCATCAGTGGCCTCACCCCTCAAGGATGTACTGGTTTACAAACAAGTGCATGTGGGCAAGTAATGAGCCACTGTGAAAGGAATATCCTGCCTGCTCAATGTCATGCACTCTAACAATCCTCACTCCAGTGCCTTGGTCTTCTCCAGTGCATGCACGCCTTCCCCCTCACAAGGGAGGCAAGCGGGCTTACTGCCTCATTATGCACCCCACACACACACATCAGCTCCTACAGCTCTTACACCACTAGCTGAACCTGAGCCAACTCAGTCATAGTCAGGGCTTCATTCCTCTGTAGCATGGAGCCATCATGACCTCTGTGCAGATCTGAGTCAGAAGCTTGATCAGCTCAGCATCCTCAGTGTCTCTAACCATACCTCTGTGTTTTCATCACTCAGGCATGCTGACACATTTCATGCTGTCTTTCTTCCACGAAGAGAAGGAGTGTGGCATTAGTAGGCAGAAAATGAACTCATTCAAACCAAAATGTGTAATACAAAAAGGAAGGATTCTGGCAAACACTCCATTTGTTGAGTACTAAATCAGTATAGCATTTCAAAGCATTTACATAGGCAGCTCATTAGTGTGAGATTTGATTTGGTACATCTCTTTTAATGATGCTTAGTTCATTGCACCAAGCACTTGGCTAAATCACTGTTGTTTATTACTGAGATAATGTGTGCACACTCTGGGCAAAAGATGATAGTTACTCAATCTGTTGTTACAGAAACACAGCATCTTTTAACTATTCAAACAGGATGCAAGGTCAGAAAAGACAAGCTGTGCAAGTCATAATTAGGAATAGATCCTACTTATATGCTACTCTCATTTCTGCAGCTCCCTTTTGGAATTTTCCTGGCAAGCCATTGAATATGCAGCAGGCAGGTCTGCCTGAAGGTCAAGGACAGTTTATCAGTGTTCTGTTTGTTTTTTTCTGTTACTATACATGTTACTTGCAAATGTGACAAAATATACATTGCATGATATGTAATGGCTAATTTTAATGACTACTTTGAAGACTTCATTTTGTACTCTGCTGATAGTATGTAGGGAAATATTGAGGAAGTTAAAAACCATCTCCTGATTTGTTGGTTGTTTAGTATCAGTGAAAAAAGTTGTGCATCTCTCTCTCTTTAATGGCATATTTTGAAATATCTGTCATTATATACTGCCCATGTGGTGCTGCAGTAGCATTGTCGCCTCACAGTTAGACGTTGCCCATTCGATTCTCAGTTAGGGTGTCTTCTGTGTGGCGACGTGCATGAATGGACATTCCTTTGTTGAAGGTTGTGCATTAGGCCCAGCAAGCCAGCACGTAAAACTCTACTGCCAATCATTAGCGGACCAGAGTTCCGCTGTGGCGACCCCTAACTGGGAAAAGCCGAAAGACACAAACAAACATCAGTCGAGAATGTAATGAGTGTTAGAGACTGTTTATTCACGTCTGTATTTTACAAGTCGGGTTTATACAGCTAATTGACTCACATGTGTCTGACAAACTTGATGGGCTGCCTGAATGGAGAAGTCAGCATCCAGCCTTATCCACACTCATGCCCGTGACATCTCAGGATCTAGATGGGACTGTAATATGCAAAATGTACATAAGACAACTTGCAATAGATATGGCAGGCAGGATGAGGAAAAGAAAACAAAAAAATAATGTATTTTATTTTCTGTCACTTAGATCATTAATTACATATAACACATTGAATCTTAACAGAATTCTTTAAAATGACAGAGACAGAATGTGAATGCATCAAGAGTTGTTTGTGCATAGTGTGCACAATTAATACTCATAGCAGGATAAAGCCATTCTCATTTACTTCGTCTTTGACAAGCATTTTAACTTGGACATAACAGCTGGTTTGCCACAGCTTCATAAATAATAAAATTTCTAATCAATACTTCCGTCTGTTAAGGAGTATCTGAGCTTCTGTGGAATTATATTCTGCCATGTCCTCCCAGCGGTCATGTGGGTTTCCTCCAGGTGCTCCAGTTTCCTCCCACATTCGTGGATTGGACACTCTAAATTGGCCATAGGTGAGAGTATGTGCGCGAATCAGTGGTATGAAAGAACTACTGCGGGAGGGCTAGCCACCCAGCAGTGTAAAGCTTGGCTTGAGATGATTGTCACTGCGGAAGTGACACCCCGATCCCATGTGCAAACTGGGAAAAGGGGTTGAGGATGGATGGATTTCAATGACTACAGGAAAGGGAGGGAATTATTCTTGTATGAAATGTAAAATGTTATTTGTGTGAAATGTAAAATTATGTAATTGGATGAAAGGTAATTTTGTACAAACCAAAAGAATATTGTATGCAAACCATGACTTCACATCAGTAAGCCTGAAAAGTATTCAAATGTAAGGAAAGTTACAAACTCAGTAAATAAGAAACTTTCACACACAATAACATTATTTCTCTGCTGTCCATGCTCCCAAACTAATTGCCTTCACAAAAGAACCCTCAAAAGGATACAATAATTTTATTTATAAAAGTGCTGAATCTATTAAACACGATCCAATTAATTATACTCAACAACTACAAAAGTCAAAAAATGAGATCAAAATCAAATCTTAGGTATGATACCTAAAAAGGAGAAATAAAAGGAGCGAGAATGCAGCATGGGGCTCTAGATAAGTCCAATATCCATGAAACTGGAACAGATGAGCAACATTACAAGAAAGTCTTGCTTACTGATACATTAGTAAAGGACTCTATACACAATGACAAAATACAAGTCACAGGACTGTTTGTAAGCTTTTGAGCCCCCAGAGCCTTTCTGTGTTGGAGGGAAGCCTTCTAGCTTATCAGTGGGAGTGGTAAGCACTAGGTAGCCTATCTACCACAAGAGTGGTTTCTGGCCCAGAAATTGTAGTTTATTGACCATTTGGGCAGTTTTTCCATCTCTTTCAACTTTCTACTTTAAAAGCCCATGTTTGCACTTGTTTCCCACCTTTCCTGTAACTAGTCTAGTCCAGATACAGATTTGCTGTATCCAGGACTGTTTGTAAGCTTCTGAGCCCCCCAAGCCTTTCTGTGTTGGAGGGAATCCTTCTAGCTTATCAGTGGGAGTGGTAGGCACTAGGTAGCCTATCTACCACAAGATCCAGGTATAGATTCCTAGTTTTAGCACTTGAATTTGCTTATTCATGCTCAGCACTTGTTTAGAACTTGTTGTTAGCACTAAATAAGCTACAAATTATCACAGCACTCAACCTTCCTCTTTACCTAGAGGAAAATAGTTTTTGTACTTACTTTCCTCACTTGCTTAGGGAAAAACAGCTCTTATACCCACTTTCCTCACTTGTCTAGAGGAAAGTAGTTTTTTATTCAGGCATGTCCAAGGGTCAGCTCACAGTGTTCTCTCCCGTCTATCTGATGAATCTGGGCATCTTGGGGCAATGTAGCAATTGCCTCGTGTACACAGACAACTCTCTCCTCCTACCACCCAACACCATAACCTGTGAGTGATGCACTTATCTAGCCAAACTGGAGGTAAAGCTCTCTCCAACCAAGACTGAACTTGACAGTAAAGAGGAGGTAAACACTTGCACCACATCACACTCATCACATAGTCCCACTAAACCTACACCACCAAAATCCACACACAGAAACACAAAAACATTCACAGAGGCTCTCAATAATAATCTGCTCAAGCAACAGAGGCCTACAAAGCAGAAACGCAAGCAACCTCCCACCCCCAGCACAACCTAAATGACAGAGTCCACAGACTCAGTGTGCCAATAAACCACAACCCATAAGGCAAAACAACATACCCAACACACTAGTAACAGGTGACTCTATAGTCAGGCACACTGATGTCCCACTCACCAGGCTAAATAAGGAGAAGGTTACTGTCAGCTGCCTGTCAGGTGCCAGGATCCACCACATAACCCACGCACTCAGGTCACTCCACAACAAGTAAAAATATGACTCTGTCATTGTCCATGTTGGTGTGAATGACCTGAGATGTACCTCCCTGGACTACATGAAAAGAGACATGGAAGAGCTCTCCAATCTTGTAGCCCAGGCAGGTAGGACCCTAGCCCTGAGTAGCATCCTGTCATCACCCAGAATGATACTGCAGTACAAGGAAAAAATGATTGACTTCAGCAACTGACTAAGCTTCTGGTGTCATTCTAAAGGTATCCAGTATCTGTCTGCCTGGGACGACATGGTCGACAGACCACGATGCTTTGCCAGAGATGGTCTGCACCTGTCACCCATGCGATTCCGGATACTGGCTAAGAGTCTTGTCACTCCCTATAGTGCCTTTTTTTAGGCAAGGTTCAAATGACAAATTCACCACTGTAACAGAAACAGGCAAGCAAAAACTGAGTGTAATGCTACTCAGTAATCTCAAAATGCACTCACTCGAGGCACTCCTTAAAATGGAGAACATCGATATCTGTGCAGTGACTAAGAACTGATTCAAGGCTCTAGAGAGCACTCCTGCATTACCAGGCTATAACTCATACCACACTTTTCGGCCATCTAACCTGGACCAGAACAACAAAGTCGGAGGTGTGTCCATATTCATTAAGGATATCCACACCTCCAGGCTAGTTGCACAGCATAATGCATCCGAGGTTATACAAGTGCAACTAACTCTGGGGAAAACTGCAATCCAAATTGTAGCTTGCTACAGATCCACTACCATGCCTCAGGATTCCCACTCCTCTTTTCTTGATATACTGGAAAATATTAGGGTTTAACCAAACACCCTAATAATGGGTGATTTCAACTACCCCACGATTAACTGGGAAAACTACTCATGTACAAACTCCTTCACTCAACACTTTCTGAAATTCATAAATTCCAATGCCCTGGATCAACTTATCCACACCCCCACCAGGGGCAACAATATCCTAGACCTAGTCATTACCAACATGAGTGACCGGTGCTCCGCACCCAAAGTCAACTCCTCGTTGGTCAGATCCGGCCATAAGCTAATCACCCTACATATCCACATCCCATCCCCACCCACCATTAAGGAAACCACAGTAAAGAATTTCTCCAAAGCCAACTTCATGTTTCTTAAGACAGAAGTGGTGAACTTCATGACACCCATGCAGATGGACAATACAGTTACGACTGCTGAATCCTACACAAATGGACTCTATAAGCACTTACACGAGTGCATGGATCACGCTATCCCAAACAGAACCAAGATGCTATCCTCCAAAATAATGAAGCCAATCTGGTGGTCCCTGCCATAAACAAACTCTACAACAGATGGATGAAACTGTTGCAAAAGAGCGTAAGATCCCATGAGCGGAGGAGCTCCCTGGTCAGCCTCAGTAAGAAGCTGAGATCCCCTATAAGATCCTCCAAAGGTAGCTAGCTATGAAAATAAAATCGACATGGATTCTAAGGACAACCACAAAGCATTCTATAGCTATGTCAAGAATCTCAATGGCAACCCCCAGATCTGCTCTGAGTTACAGCACAATGGCACGAAAACTACATAACCAACTGATACTGCCAACATCCTGGCAGACAGGTTCAGTGCTAACTTTACCCCCTCTCACCCCCTAAAGGGCTCATATCTATACAGGACGAATGCAGAGTCCCTGTAATCACATCTATGCAGGTAAAAGCTGCACTCTCTAAAACCAAACACATAGCATCCATGGGACCGGACAACATCCCAGGCTGCATTTTAGACAAACTTCAGAACGAACTGGCTCCCCACCGAAGCACCATGTTCAATCATAGTCTCACTTCAGGCTTTGTGCCCACTGAATGGCACACAGCAACAGTTATCCCAGTCCACAAAGGGGGAGCCACCACTGATCCTGGGAACTATAGCCCAATTAGCCTGACAAGCCTGGTCTGCAAGGCCATGGAATGTATCATTATGGAACTCATAAACAAAGACATTGGTAACTTCCAAACTCTGGACCCCACCCAATTTGGGTTTGTGAAAGGCAGATCATGCCTTCTGAACCTGATCGACTTCTTTGAGGCAGTCACCAATGCCGTAGATGAGGGCAAGGTGGTTCACACAGCATATCTTGACCTCACCAAAGCTTTCAACACCACCCCCCATTCTGGAATTATAGCTAAACTCACTAAACTAGGTATAAATCTCTATGTCACAAGATGGGGTGCCAGATGGCTCAATGACAGAACCCACACTCTAAAAGTTGCAGACTCCAAATCTAACTTCAAGCCAGTGACAAGTGTAGTAACACAGGGTTCAGTCCTGGGACCTCTCCTGTTTGGTATCTACTTCTCTGAAGTACAGGCTAACACAGAAGGCCTCTGGCTAATGAAGTTCACAGATGACTGCAAACTAGGAGCCATAGTCGACTCCCCAAATGATGTGGACATCCTATAGAAGGGCCTCACTGAGACAGATGCCTGGCGTAAGGGCATGGCCTCAAGCTCAATGCCAAAAACTGCATTGTTATCCCCTTTGGTAAAAACTCTGTACCCATGAACTACCACATAAACGGCAGTCTACCTAACTCTGAATGTGTGATAAGAGACCTTGGCACCCAGGTGGAGAGTAGTCTCTCCTTTGATAATCACATTGCCACAGTAGTCAGGAAATCCTTCTATGTGGCGCACCTTATCACAAAAGGGTTCTCATCCAGGGAAAAAAGAGGTCATTGTTCCCTTCTACTCGGCACTCATTAGACCCATTATAGAGTACAACACCCCTTTTGGAATGCACCTCACAAGACATCTGCAGCAGCTAGAAAGTCCACAGAAGTACCTCACAAAGAGGATTACTGGCCTCAAATAGATGCCCTACACTAACCATCACAAAACACTCCAACTTTACTCTGTAGCATATCGCCTACTCCGAGGAGATCTCTGCCTAACATATAAAGCTATGTTAAACCCAGAGCAGTTGGACATGCTACACCTAAAGAAATCCCAATCCCTCCGAGCTACACGCTCTAGGGACCTAAACCTTGTCACCACAATAAACAGGACATGCTGGATGGATAGATTCCTGTCCCAGAGACTTCCTATACTCTGGAACAAGCTACCCATCTATGTCAAGCAAAGTTCCTCATTAGCACTCTTCAAGAAAAATCTTGATGAGTGGATGGGAAATAGAAAATACACCCCGGGGATCACTTCTGTGGCTCTGCTCAACAGGGGCACAGGAAATTAACTTTCTTGGATGGCGTAAGCCAGGGAACCTTGTTGGCTAGGCTTACTTAGGCCCTTGGGCCGATAGCCTAGTACCTACCTATGAACCTATATGCACATGAATTCTACTAAGATATTCAAACTCACGTTAACATGAAGTATATGGTAAGGGAGACTATGTCATCCCCATGGCCAAAGAATAACATGCTGAAGAAAGACACAAAAGTTTAAGTCTAGCCAAGTTTATGAGTCCCGAGACAGGGATCACAGTTTTTTTATGTACATGAAGCAGATGTGAATGAAAGAGTATACATCTTAACAAAAATAAAGAGATATAAACTGCTGAAGCTGAATTAAAAAGAGAAGGTATACATCCCTCGCTTTTTGAGAAAACAACACTTTACAGACACTGTTTAAATGTTACCATGAAGAGCTACTTTAATTAATACAAGCAGCTTTTCTAAGAAAATATATGAAAATGCACATTCATTTTAGTCATGAGGCCTGGTAATGCACATTATGAATAATACAAGTACAATAGTACTTACAATAGTGCAAGCATTGCTTCAAGAGTGGAGATTTTTGTTGTATGCATATTTCCTTAACACATGACAATTAAACAGTTTTGAGGATGAAATATTACAAATTCCAAGCAAGGCAAGGTATGCATTACTATAAGCTTCCAGGACAAAGTCACATAAATAAATCGAAAAACGGAGAATGGGAAAAGCACAACTGAAAAATGCAGCTGCTAAATACTAAAGTAACACGATATTAAACTACTACATTAAGTGGACTTAACCTTAAAGTAATAAGTAAGCAAGATATGGTAAGCTCAGAGTTAAGAGGCCCAACAGTAAAGAACCTTTTGAATATGAAAGCTGCATCACACATGACATGGAGTTAGACTTTGGAAGTCAAACTTCAACCTGGCCAAAGCTTTTGACACAATCTCCCCACTCAGGCATAGTAAAAAAGCTAAATAAGCTGGGAATAAACCTCTATGTTACCTGCTCGATTGCCTACTGGTTCACAGATAGGATGTAGGAAAATAAAATAGGGGACATTATCTCCATAAAGAGACCAGTCATCAGTACAGTCCCCAGGGTTCTATGCAGAGACCTCTCCTGTCTAGCATCTACTTTTCTGAAGTAAAAGCCGACATCAAAGGGCTATGGCTAACTATGTTTGTAAATTACTGCAAGCTAGGAACAGTCAATGTATCCCCAGATGACTTAGGCATCCCGCAGAAAGTTTTGTCACAAATAAATAACTAATGCCAAAATTGTGTGAGAGATCTGGACAGTGAGAGTGATTTGTGAGTGAATGCAGGTATGAATGAGGAAGTGACTGTGTGTGTGAGAGATTGGCAGAGACTGAGAGTGATGTGTGAGTGAATGCAGGTATGAATGAGGAAGAGACTATGTGTATTAGAGAGAAAGAGTGAAGAGTGAAAGCAAGTGAACGATCCCCTGGCAGCAGTTAAGAGGTAGGTGGTTGCATAAAAGGGTAGTTACTTATGGAATAGGTAAAGTAGGGTTGCAAAAAAGAGTAAAATCCCAAGATTGGAGGAACTCCCTGGTCAGCCTCAGCAAGAAGCTGATATCCCTCATAAAATCCTCCAAAGCCAGTTATGAAAATAAAATTGCCACTAATTCCAAAGACAACCACAAAGCATTCTACAGCTATGTCAAGAATTTCAATGGCAACACTCAGATCTGCTCTGAGCTACAGCACAATGGCACTAAATATAATGAACCAACCAATATTGTCAACATCCTGGAAGATAGGATCAGTGCTAAATTTATCCCCCTCTCACCCTCCAAAGGGCCCATCTTAATACCGGAAGAATGCAAAGCCCCTGTAATCATGGATGAACAAAGAAATACCGCACTCTCCAAAGCCAAGAACACAGCATCCATGGGACCAGACAACATCCCAGGCTGCTTACTGTACGAACTACAGAACAAACTGGCACCCCACCTAAGTACCATGTTCAAGCATAGCCTCACCTCAAGCTATGTGCCTACTGAATGGCGCACAGCAATGGTTATCCCACTCCACAAAGGGGGTGTCACCACAGACCCCGGAAACTACCGCCCCATTAGTCTGACTAGCCTGGTCTGCAAGGTCATGGAATGTATCATCTTGGAGCTTATAAACAAAGATATAGGTAAACTCCAAACCCTGGACCCCACTCAGTTTGGGTTTGTAAAAGGTAGATCATCTCTACTAAACCTGATTGACTTCTTTGAATCCGTCACTAGAGCCGTAGATGAGGGCAAGGTTTATAGGTTCATAGGTAGGTACTAGGCTATCAGCCCTGAGCCCTATACAAGCCCTGCTGAAAAGGTACCCTGGCTTTCGCCACCCAAGAAAATTATTTTCCTGTGCCCCTGTCAAGCAGAGCCACAGAGGTATCCCCGGGGTGAATTTCCAATTTCCCATCCAATCATCAAGATTTTTCTTGAAGAGTGCTAATGAGGAGCTTTGTTTGATATAGATAGGCAGTTTGTTCCAGAGTATGGAAATTCTCTGGGACAGGAAGCTATCCCTCCAGCATGTTCTGTTTATTGTGGTGACAAGGTTTAGGTCCCTGGAGCGTGTAGTTCGGAGAGATTGGGATTTCTTTAAGTGTAGCATGTCCAACAGCTCTGGGTTTGAGATAGCTTTGTATGTTAGACAGAGATACCCTCTGAGTAGGCGATATGCAACGGAGTAAAGCTGGAGTTTTTTGAGACGTTTCTGTGTAAGGCATCTGTTTGAGGCCAGTAATCCTCTTTGTGAGATACTTCTGTAGCCTTTCCAGTTGTTGTAGATGTCTTGTGAGGTACATACCAAAAGGGGCGTTGTACTCTATAATGGGTCTAATGAGTGATGTGTAGAGGGGAGTAATGACCTCTTTTTTTCCTGGATGAGAAACCTTTTGTGATGAGGTTTGCCACGTAAAAGGATTTCCTGACTACTGTGGATGTGATTATCAAAGGAAAGACTACTGCCCACCTGTGTCCCAAGGTCTCTTATCACACTTTCGGTGCTAAGTAGACTACCACCTATATGGTAGCTCATGGGTATAGAGTTTTTACCAAAGGGGATGACAATACACTTTTTGGCATTGCACACAGCCTATCTTAACCTTGCCAAGGCTTTCGATACCATCCCCAACTCTGGAATTATAGATAAACTCACTAAACTGAGCATAAATCCCTATGTCACAAGATAGGTGGAAAACTGGCTCACTGACAGAACCCAAACTGTAAAAGTAGCAGACTCCAAGTCTGACTTCAGACCACTGACGAGTGAAGTACCACAGGGTTTGGTGCTGGGTCCTCTCCTGTTCGGCATCTAATTCTCTGAAGTGCAGGCCAGCACAGAAGGTCTTTGGCTAACATTCACAGATGACTGCAAACTGGGAGCCATAACAGAATCACCTAATGATGTAGACATTCTGCAAAAGTGTCACACAGAGACAGATGTTTGGTGTCAAAGTCACGGCCTCGAGCTCAATGCCAAGAAGTGCACTGTCATCCCCTTTGGGAAAAACTCGGTACCCATGAGCTACCACATAGGTGGTAGCTCACTTAACACTGAAAGTGTGATGAGAGATCTCGGGACACATTTGGACAGTAGTCTCTCCTTTGATAACCACATCGCCACAGTAGTCAGGAAATCCTTCTACGTGGCACACCTCATCACAAAAGGGTTCTCCTCTAGAAAAAAGGAGGTCATTGTTCCTCTCTACTCATCCCTCATCAGACCCATTATAGAGTACAATACCCTGTTTGGCATGTATCTCACAAGACATCTACAACAATTGGAAAAGCCACAGAAATACCTCACTAAGGGGATTTCCGGCCTCAAACAGATGCCATACACAGACCGTCTCAAAAAACTCCAGCTCTACTCCGTTGCATATCGCCTACTCAGAGGCGATCTCTGCTAACATACAAAGCTATGTCAAACCCAGAGGTGTTGGACATGCTACACTTAAAGAAATCCCAATCTCTCCGAACGACACGCTCCAGGGACCTAAACCTTGTCACCACAATAAACAGAACATGCTGGAGGGATAGATTCTTGTCCCAGAGACTTCCCATACTCTGGAACAAACTACCCATTCATGTCAAGCAAAGCTCCTCATTGGCCCTCTAAGAAAAATCTTGATGACTGGATGGGAAATAGAAAATTCAGCCCGGGGATCACTTGTGTTGCACTGCTTGACAGGGGCACAGGAAAATAATTTTCTTGGATGGCGAAAGCCAGGGAACCTTTTTTGCTAGGCTTATATAGGCACCAGGGCCGATAGCCTACTACCTACCTATGAACCTATGAGAAAGTGTGTGTGTGTGTGTGTGTGTGTGTGTGTGTGTGTGTGTGTGTGTGTGTGTGTGTGTGTGTGCGTTTGTGATACCTCTAAATCTCTTAAAGCAAGAAATCTGGACAAAGCTATGAATAAAAGTTTATTTATTTATTTTATTTTACATTTGTTGACCGGGATAGTCTAACTGGACTTATGTCCATTTTCAGTAGAGTCCCAGGGAGATAAGCTCCAGGAGATTACTAGACTACTAACATACAGGTATTAGTTGTTATACAGTTAAATACTATAAATTTTAAACAGTTCAAGAATCTTCACAGTTTATACAAAAAACATAACCAATGGGTTTTAAGATACAGTTTCAGATTGTGTTTAAAAAGTGTAAATGAAGACAGTGATGTAAGTTCATGGGGGAGTTAGTTCCAGTACTTTCCAACTGCATTTGAGAACAGAGCATCCCCTGCCATGTTATTAGATTTACATGTTGATACTAGTAGTTTATTAGAGGAGCATAAAGTTGAAAGGTTCTTATATTGAGTAATGAGACTAGCAAGTATTGAGGTACTGGTAGGTTGGAAACTGGTTTTGTGCACAATAGTAGTTGTTTAAAGTGAATCTGATTCAGAAACTCTAACCAGCCTAATTGTTTCAGGTTATGGCAGTGATGGGTCCTAAAGGAGGAAGCAGTAGCAAATCTAGTAATTTTATTGTAAGTGTTGGCTAGCTTGTTAAGGTTATTTTTTGACAAGTTAGTATATATGGAAGAAGCATAGAGAAGTGTGGAGTTAAGGTGGGAATATGCAATACTGGTTCTGGCTAGTGGGGAGAGAAAGGGTTTTATCCTATAGAGGGAGCCTAGTTTCCTGTTGACAGTATTTATGGTATTGTTGATATGGGTTTCAAAGTTCAGGTTGTTATCAATGGTTACTCCTAGAAGTTTAGTTGTTGATTCGGGAGATATGAGTGTACCATATTGGATAAGACTGAAAAGTTAATTGGGATTGATTTATGGGTAGGAGTGAAGAGGAGGAGTTTGGTGTTTTTGGGGTTCAAGAGGAGGCAACGTTGTAGAAACCAATTTTCTGTTTTCTTGAACATGTAGTTGGGATTGAGATTTAGCTGAACAGATTATTGTTGAATCATCTGCATATTGTACACAGTTAGTTAAAGGAATAGTTAGGTTGCGGTCATTGATAAATATTGAGAAAAGGAGGGGGCCCAATATAGAGCCCTGAGGAACACCTAGAGTAACTAGGAGATGGGAAGACAGGTTGTTGTCCCATAGCACTGCCTGCTGTCTATTATCAAAGTAGGACTGGAACCATTTTATAGTCTTTAAAAACCAAACGAACAACCAAATGGACAGTTAACAGCGTTGGAATCCACAAAAAGCACGATTACAATTAGCGCTTTCATCCACTTTTAATTGAAACGTGAACGTCTTCTGAAGAAGTTCACGTTTCAATTAAAAGTGGATGAAAGCGCTAATTGTAATCTTGCTTTTTGTGGATTCCAATGCTGTTAACTGTCCATTTGGTTGTTCGTTTGGTTTTTAAAAAGTTGTTCGGCTTAGTCCGTGATCAGTTCATCATTTTATAGTCTTTGTGTTCAGAGAGAAGGATTTTAGAATATTGAGAAGTAAGTAGTGGTTGACCATGTCAAATGCTTTTGAAAGGTCGATGAAAAGTGCTGAAGAACGAAGATTATTACGGTTTTTATTGATGCTGTCAGTGAAGGATAGGAGTGCAGTTGCTGTACTGTGGAAAGGCCTGAAGCCATGTTGAGATTTGGCCAGTAAATTGTTCTGGAGTAGGTGGTCTAGCAACTGTCTGTGGATGCACTTTTCCATTATTTTAGCTAATGGGGAAAGTAGTGCTATGGGACGATAGTTCAAATATTCACTGGAGTTTCCACCCTTGTGTAGGGGGATAATGTAGGAGATTTTCCAGATGGTGGGAATAGTGCTTTCTTGTATGGTTCTATTTATCAGCAATGATACAGGATAAGCTATGACTCTGGCTGCCTTTTGCAGGTATTCATCTGGTAGCTGGTCAGCTGAGGGGGTAGTAGGTTTTAGTTTACTTAAGAGGTTGCAGATGAGGGAAGTTGGAACAGGTTGCAGGTTTAGAGTTGGGATAGAGTTAGTAGTATTGGTTGGAAGGGCAGAGCTATCGGCTGTTAGTTGATTAGCAAGTGTTTGGATGGTCTCAGTTAAGAAGGTATTAAAAGCATTAACAGTTTGCTTTGGATTGTCGGAATTTCAATTACCCTAATATAGACTGGGAACACTACTCAAGCCCAAACACCCTAGCCCAAAAGTTCCTGGAATTCATAAACTCAAATGCCATGGAACAACTAGTCACCATCCCCACAAGAGGAGATAACATACTTGATCTCATCATCACGAACATGGGAGCACAATGTTCAACACGAAGTATACCTCACTGGTGAGATCAGATCACAAACTAATCTCGCTGGAGGTCCTCATCCCACCCCCACCTGAAATAAAAAGACCACAGTAAAGAACTTCTCCTAGTGTGGTCTCTTCTACCAGCACCTGCAGGACTGCATGGATAAGGCAATCCCAAACAAAACAAAGACTCTTAGTACCCAGTCTGGTGGACCCCAGCCATAACAAAACTCTACAATAAAACTAGGAAGCTACTACAATATACTGCAAAATCCTTAAATGTTAAGACAACCTTGATCACTATAAGTAAAAACTAAGAGCTCTCATTAAAATCATCCAAAGCAAATTTAAAATAGCTAAAGACTCAAAAGACAATCATAAGGCCTCTTTTAGCTATGTTAGACACCTAGGAGGAAACTCCCAGATATGCACAGAACTAGTTCAAAATGATGTGAAGATTACTGATCCTACAGACATTGCCAACATACTGGCTGACAGGTTCAGTGCAAACTTCTCCCCAAAAGGAGAGATATCTATACCAAACGATTGCAGAACATCTCAGCCAAGTGAGAACTGCTCTCAAAACACAGCATCCATGGGACCTGATGGTGTCAATGAGGAATTAAACCCACAGCTAGGACAGCTGTTTAATCAAAGTCTTACCTCTGGATACCAGGAGTGGCACTGCAACTGTGGTCCCACTTCACAAAGGCGGTGCCTCCACCGACCCTGGAAATTACCGCCCATTAGCCTGACAAGCCTTATCTGCAAAGCCATGGAGAGGATCATAATGGACCTCATAAATAAAGACATAGGGAATTTGCAGACTTTGGATCCAACCCAGTTTGGCTTTGTCAAAGGCAGATCATGCCTTTTAAACTTGGTTGACTTCTTCAAACAGTCACCAAAGCCATTGACGAGGGAAAGGCAGTCCATACAGCCTACCTCGACCTGGGCTAAGGCCTTCGAATACCCCCACCGGTATCATTTATGAAAACTCATCAGCTTAAATGTTAACCCATACATCACAAGATGGGTTGCAAACTGGCTGAGTGACAGAACCCACAGGGTCAGAGTTGCTGGCGCCATGTCAGACTCAAAACCTGTCACAAGTGGTGTCCCACAGGGCTCAGTCCCCCTCTTGTTTGGCATCTACTTTTCCAGTACAAGCAAACACAGGAGGGTTATGACAAAGTTTGCAGATGACTGCAAACTAAAACACATCTGACACAGATATCCTTCAGAAGGGTCTCACAGAAACGGATAACTGGTGCCAGAGCCACGGCCTGAAGTTAAATGCCTAGCTACCAAATAGGTGGCAATCCACTGAGCACAGAAGAAGTTATCAGGGACCTGGGGACCCAGGTTGATAGTAGTCTGTCATTCGACACCCATGTAGCTAAAGTAGTTAGGAAGACTTTCTACATTGCCCACCTTATCATGAAGGGATTCTCATCTAGATCAAGGGAGGTCATAGTCTCCTTTACTCATCACTCATCAGACCAATGATTGAGTACAATGCCCCATTTGGGATGTATCTGACCCGACACCTGCAGCAGCTGGAGAGGCCACAAAAGTTCCTCACCAAAAGGATAAAGGGTCTCAAAATCTGTCCTATGCTGCCCGACTGAAAGAACTCCAGCTCTATTCAGTCAGAGGTGACCTTTGCCTAACATACAAGGCCATGTCAAACCCAGATTTGATGAATATGCTTCACCTCAAAAATCTAGATCCATCAGAGCCACAAGGGCGGGAGACTTAAACCTGCTGGAGGGATAGATTCATTACCCAAAGACTCCCTATGCTGTGGAACAAAATCCCGGTACATGTGAGGCAGAGCACCTCGCTGGCCTTGTTCAAGAGAAATCTTGACCAATGGATGGGAGATCGCAGATATACCCCAGGGATTACCTCAGTGTCACTGCTCGACAGAGGCACAGCAAAATAATGGGTATAGTTCCCCATACTAAAGGGGTGGCGTAAGCCACAAAACGATGGGCTAGGCTTGTAAATGCCCTCGGGCAGATAGCCTAGTATAAACCTATGAACCTATGAACCTATTTGATCCTATAGGGGGTGGTGTTGCGGATTGGCCTGGTTGAAGTACTCTGTTTATGCTAGCCCAGAACTTTTGTGGATTATTTTAGTTGTTCTGTTGGAGGTGGAAGTAAAAGTTTTTTTATCTTCAAGTATAGCTTTCTTAGTCTCATTTCTTTTTTTGCCTGAATTGTTGTTGGTCTACGGGGTTTTTAGTTGTTCTCCATAGTGCCCGAACTTTATTTCTCTGATGAATTTTCTGCCTGGTTTTCTTTGTAAGCCATGGGGCGGGTTTAGATTTAATTTTGATGGAACGCTTTGGTGCATGGTGGTTAAGGATTGTTAAGAATTTTGAGTTAAAGTAGTTTGCTGCTTCATCAAGTGGGAAATATTTTATAGGTGACCAATCACATTCTTTTAGTTCAGCTTGGAAGTTATTGGGGTTAAAGTTTCTGTTGCTTCTTATTGTTTTATATATGGTTGGGTTGTGTGAGCTTGACCTTTGCCTGATTATGTAAGTGAGAGAATGGTCACTTACATCATCAGGGAGGGTCCCTACATTATAGAGTTGTTGGTGATTATTTATTAGAATCCAGTCTAGGATGGATTCTTTGTTATTGGGTTAATTAATTCTGGTCGGTGAGTTAATTGTTTGTGAGAAGCCATTACGGTTAATATGGGAGGTTGGTGATTCAGTAGAGCAGTCCTTCCAGTCTACATTAAAGTCACCAAGAAGTATTGCCTCTTGGGGAATTTTTGTGGAGAGTTCAGCAAGGATACCTTCCAGACTGGTGATGTTGTTACCAGGGGGTAAGTAGATACATATTATATTTAGGGATTTGCTGGGATTAAGTTGAAGTTTGGTGCTAATGATTTCTGCATTGTTTTCAGAAGAGGAACCAAGATCTAGTATAGATATTTGTTGCCCTTCTTTACAGAGGATAGCAACACCCCCTCCTTTTTTTACTTTGCGGTCTTGTCTCAAGATGTTGCACCCAGATGGAATAAGTTCAACAACTTGGGTAGTGGGTTTTAGCCATGTTTCTGTTAAACAAAGTATATCAAATGAATGAACATCCAGGAGAACATGGAGGTGGGCAATTTTATTATTTATGCTGCAAATATTGAGGTGAGCTATATAGAGTGAGTTGGGAGAATTAGATGGGATATTTGGGGTAGAGGGAACACGAATTTGTGGTTCTGTGCTAGTTTTATGCCCTGGTCCTGGGTTAAGATGAATGTCCCCATCTAGTACGGAGAGGTGTAATAGTTTGTTTAAGGGATTGTGGAGGTTAAAGTAATGGTGAAGAGGTTTTTTTTAGGTTTTAGATAGTTGTATTTGATATGGGTCAGTCTGTGATATTTAGCAGGTAAATAGCTAGGTAAAGATGTTATATTTATGTATTCTGGGGAGTTAATTAGAGGTATAGTACATGTTTGTGCATTAGGGAAGTTCAGCTGTAAATATTTTGACTGTTCATATGAGGTTAGCAGGTAGGTTGCTGTTAGAGAAAGTAGGAGAAATACAATGATTAGGAGCTTTAGTTGGATTCAGATAGGTTGTGTTTGCATAGTGACCAATAAGCTTACTGGTGTTCTTTAAAGGGGAGGAGTTATACTAGGGGTGATTAGAGAGAGGTGTATGTAGAATGTTAAGATGACTACTGTGATTGGAGTGAAGAGGAAAAGGCTGTGGTGAGGACGTATAAGCTTAGGAGCAGTAGGGGTGGGTGGGAAATGGGGTAGGGTAAGGAAGCGGAGTAAGCCCGCAGGGCGAATGGAGCGGGTAGAGACAAGAGAGGTAAGGAGCTGAAAAGAACAATCAGTTGAAGCAGGGATTACAGTAACCCTAAATACTGGAATAAAGTTAAAAGTGTAGATAATAGA
This sequence comes from Protopterus annectens, assembly GCF_019279795.1. Taxonomy (NCBI): domain Eukaryota; kingdom Metazoa; phylum Chordata; order Ceratodontiformes; family Protopteridae; genus Protopterus; species Protopterus annectens. Next base: position 1,984,471,660 of record NC_056735.1, read on the forward strand.
GCTATTTGGAGGGTGTATGAGAGCTAACCATAAAAATAAATAGATGTTATGGGCTACAGTTTAATAGCAAGTCTGTGGATAAACAATATATAGCAAAGGTGTAGTACAGGTCAGGATAAGGCTTCAAGGCCTGGAAGGGACAAGTCTGCCACCTGGTGGCCCAGATTAATTTATTGTAAGCAGGGTAAAAAAGGAGGGAGTTTAGGTTCCTAATGCAAGAAAAGGAGTAGTGGTTCCGAGTGTCTTTAAATGGTGGAAAATGTATATTAGATTGGTTACAGAGTGGTGAGGGAGTAAAGCTGCTGGTTTTCCTGGCTAGCGCTTTAAAGCTACCTAGATCTAATAATAAGTTATAGGCTATACTGGCCGTGATAGTTTAGACACATACTTTCATGCTCCCTTTACAGAGAAAGTACAGGGATAGGTTGCTCAACTGTGGAGACTGAAGGGAGTTTGGACAGGGTCCTTGTTCTTCAGGTTGTTAGTTTCTGTGTCCTAGAGTAGTGTACTCAGTCTGGAGAGCTGGGATTGTTTTAGGAGGAAAAGAGAGAGAAAAATAGTAGAAACAAGATATTTAGTTTAGTATTAAAGGCATTGTAATTACACAGAATATTACAAGCATATAATCACGTAGAACTGTACAAAAAATGTAGTTCAGGCTATCAGGTTCTCAAGTTGTCTAGAAAGATGCATCACTCCTTACAAGTCTTCTAATCAGTATTATAGCAAGTCCTTATCAAAAGTAAGTCAGCAAAATTCTGGTCAAATCTTATTATTCTAACTAGGCTAGGAACAAGACTATAGGAAGTGGCAAGGTATATATCCAGTTAGGTAATTAGGTAACAATGATAGCTGTAAAGTTATCATTAGCGCTAACACTATAGAGCAATAACTATAACTATAGCTTAACTATAGCTTACATTAATAATGTAGTTCATGCTTTTTATTAACAGCTCATATATATAAATAAATAATGCAGATAGTAACAATATATGTAAGCCTATATGTGCGTAATGAACATAAGTATTGCAAAAGCATAGCATGGTTAAATAAGCATATACAATTATTCCTGTGTGAATGCTATCTGCCAAAACATTTACAATTGTTACAGCACTCCCAATGTTTTTAATCATAGACCTGAAACAATAACCTTAGTTGGACATTGCAGGGAAGTAGATTTCTCTAATTAAATGCAGGGACCTAGTAAATATGGACTAGGGACATAGTAAATATGTGGGAGCGTTAAGAAAAGTAAAGACTCAAGCATTAAAAATGCTACATTAAATGACCACTCATATGGGGCATCTGATTTAAGGTGGTGCAGCTTTTACATCAATGTTTAAGACTTAAGAACACCCTTCAGGTGGTGTACTGTAAAAACAAATTCACTTAGTAATACCTAAAGTCAGTATGTCTAATGGTACACTAATTCATTGAGGACGAACCTGAATTCTAATGCAGAAACTGTAGGTGTGGATATTTAGCTAAGCAAAGCTCTCAAGTTTAGAGTTAGCCTCTCCGTTCATTTTTTCTTTTATTGTTATCTATATTGGCTAGTTGCGGTGCAGTCCTAGCGTTCTCACATATACCTCTTATCCTTGTTGAAATTTACAAATGCTACTTGTGTAAAAATCAGCCACGTTCATACGTTTCACATTAAATTAGCTAAGTAGAGGTGCGGTTAGTGATTACCATAAGCACCTATTACTCTAGATGCAATCTTAAATGTAGGCAAGTATGTCTCCTCATTTATTTCTTAGTCTGCTTTTAAACTATATTGGCTATAGTATTCCGTTATGGTTTTCCGGACACTCCACTAATCTGTTGTGAAGATGTAAGTAAGAGCCAAATTATGACTTTGCACAGGTATCCCAGCCCCGATACCGCTCTGCTATTGCGTTCTCTAAAAGTAAGTGGAAGTTACAGCAAATTGGTCTTATTGTGAAGACAACAATAGAGACCAGATTTAGTAAGATGCTGTTTAAATAAGGATCTTACGTTTAGAGCAGCGTGAGTTAGGGAAACAATAATAGTGTGGGAAACAGCTGTGGATGAGCACAATTGTACAAACTCTATATGTACCTTAAGGTAGTACCATATCAGATATACTGACATAGTGGGGTGTCTTACAAAAGGTGGAAATTATGACAAGTTCCTTTAAATGATAAAAACAAAATTGAAGAGAAAGTGTAATAAAGTACTTCCTAATGGGGTTCTTAGAGGTAGAGCACCGTAGGTTTAGAAGCTATTTAGTTCTTCCAAGATCCTTAAGTGGGGTTGGTCGCTAAGGACTCTCCATGTGGGTGGTGCAGTTTGAGAAGCCTGGGTTTAGATTGTTCTTAAAATGAGATGTGAGATACCCTTTACTCGGCTTCTCAGTGCCACGTTAGTAGGATTGCGTATTGGTCAAATTTCTGTAAACTACAGCAACCAGATAATATTGCTTTGCTTAAGAAACATAGAAGTCTCTTAGCGTACGCACCAAAAGTTCTACAGAAGCTCACTTTGAAGTACAGTAATGCTACACTGCTAAGGCTAGCACTCTGACACATTGGAGAATAATCGTGCACCATTAATGGGAGACACCTAAAAACTACCTCTCAAGGGAGTGTAGTAAAAAGTTAAGTATTTATATATGAATCTACACCAAAAGAAAAATTAAACATATGTTCCCATGAAAGCCTCACTTCCTTCTTAAACAGTACGTACTACTCAACAATAAGGCAATAGTTCAGTACTTACATTAGCCAAGACGCTGGGCCATGAACACACAGCAGCTGGGGGCAGTTCTATAAAGGAAATGGCAGCCCAGGACAGCATGTATTTATGGGAAAAGTGGAGGATGTGAGGTAGGAGGGCGGGGGAAGGAGAGATGGGAAAAGTGGATGATGTGAGGCAGGAGGGTACGGAAAGGAGAGATGAGGGCTGAGAACTAGGAGGGGCTAGTGCTATTAGAAATTGGATAGGCTGATAGACATATATGTAAAATACCAGTATGTAGAAGTATGATGTGAAGACGGGGGCGGACAGAGGGGACAGTGAAGTAATGATGAGTCAAAGTCTTAGCTAGGTGGGGGAAGGGGAGGAGATGGTATAGGTTAAATAGGGAGAGAGACAAGAGAGGGATTACAGTAGGTAGGCATACCTCTCAACCCTACCAAATTTCTCAGTTTTTACCAGTTTTGAGGTCCAAATAATGGTGTGCCACGATTCCTGAGTGGCACCCCTTAATTACCGAATTTCCCGGCTTTTTTATTTTATTTTTTTAAATGTTTTGCTTTTTGAGCTGACGTCATCACGTGTGATGACGTCAGCTCCGTGAACAGCCTGGCAGCCTGTCGGAATTGAGCTAGAGGGCTGTAAACACAATGTTTAAGCATTTCAGGTAGGACAAGTAAGCGGTTTAAGCTGCAATGGTTCATTCTCCATCAATACACTTCTATAGAAAGCAAATTCCATACATTGTGTAGCAGTAGGTACTGTCTCACTTCGTATGTTCTGCTCTGTGTCAAAATCAGTAGGATTTTCTATATGACGTTAGAAAATTCTGTAGTCCAGTTGTAAGGTGATGGTATAGACGTAGGATCCCTCTAGATTTTCAAAAAGCAGACTGTTGTTTACTTACATGGTAGGCTTTTGGCTATATCTATACATGTACACATATTTATATATTTCTTTACTACTAGACATGTGTGTTGAACCAACCTATATGAGTCGAGAAGACAACATAGCTTGTCCTTTAACCTCAGAATGCTATGCTGTACACATCATGATCCTTCCTGAGCTGCACGGCTACACTTGCGTAGCTTGAACTGACCGCGTACCCTGTCAACAGAAACCCCGGCCAGGGCAGCCCTCAGCAGGGAACTGGAGCAACTACAGTGGCATCAGCGGAGGCCAGCTGCTCTTCAGTGTCCTAAGTTGGGCAAGTGTCTTTGGAGTAGGTGATGTGTCACACAAAGTAGTAAAAACTCAGGACTAAGTGTTCAAAAGCAATGTAATATATGACTGCTCTTAATCTTAAGATGTGCATTTGTAACAAATTGCTTTTCTTTTTTGTCAGTGTGTTTAGTCATTATTTTTTCTGCATTATTCCTTCATGGCTTGAAGGTTGTTCTGGTGAAAAGAAATGAGTATTTTCTTGAGGCATTTTCAGTGAAAATGGAACCATAAGGTACTTGTTAACATTCAGCACTGAGCAGCTGCAGTTATCGGGTATTTCCTGGGCATATATAAAGATCCAAAGTGCGAGTTGTCACCAGCTATACAGGTTTGAATACTGTACAGCACAGGTGCAAAGGCATGGTCTGCTCTGCCCTGTGATGAAGGTACCTGTGAAACATGAACATGACACTTGTGACTTCTTTGTATCATTCTGCCATCTAAGAGTTAAAACAAGGCAAGGCAACTAAAATTTTCTTTGAAGGAAGGTACCTTGTTTCAGTGTTTACAGCACGATACTGGTGCATTTATGAATCCTAGTTGACCTTACTTGTGTGCCTCTGTGTTAAAAGTCATAGTAAATCAACATCTTCCTAGTACAAGCAAGCAGTTCTGCAAGGGTTCGTTATTTTATGCTGGAATTCTTTTCTTCCACAAGGCTATTTATGGGTCCGGTTCAAGCTGCAAGGGTTTGTTATTTTATTATGTATTTTATAAGCAAGCGTTGTCGCCTCACAGTAAGACGTTGTCCTGTTTGATTCTCAGCTAGAGCGTCTTCTGTGTGGAGACATGCGTGAATGGGTGTACCTTCATTGAAGGTTGTGCATCAGGGCTAGCAACTCAGAACGTAAAAATCTACTGCCAATCATTAGCAGACCAGAGCTCCGCTGTGGCGACCCCTAACCGGGAAAAGCCGAAAGACACAACAACATAAGCAAGCAGTTCTGCAAGGGTTCATTATTTTATGCTGCAAGGGGTTCATTTTGGAGCCAACATACATTAAGCTGCTGCAATGGTTCATTATTTGGACTGGTTCAAGGGTTCAGGGTTCATTATATATTGTACAAGCAAGGTTATTTAATGCTGCGAGAGATTCATTTTGGAACCAACATACGTTAAGTTGCTGCAATGGTTCATTATTGTATTACATATTTTACAAACAAGCAAGGGTTCATTATTTTATGCTGCAGTGTGTGTGTGTGTAAATGCCCCAGTTAAATTTATCTGGTGGCTAGAGATACTCAGGCTTAAACACTGTAACTTGGGTACATGTAGCAAGAGCCTGAATTCCCTACCCACCACGACTCATGAAAACTGTCCAGATTTTTGCCTCTTTTTTTGTTCTGTTCCTCATAAAATCTGTGGTTTTCTGGATTTTTGTGGCAAATCAGTGAAGAATTGAATTCACTAAATAAGGACATGCATTTAAATTTCAGACTTCATATTCTTCAGAAAATACACGGTAACACAAAACCTTTTATTTTAGCAATTTTCTAAGTTTATAAGATCAATATTTGAAATCTGTCCCTATTTTGGGGGCTATAGTCCCCCATTATTGTCTTGCTCCAGGTATTGTGTGCTAAGAGGTTGAGAGCTATGGTAAGAACTGAATTCAATGAATATGTTTGGGGGCTGTATTCTCCCATTATTGGCTTTGTCCAGGTGTTTTGTGCTAAGAAGTTGAGAGCTATGGTGAGAACCGAATTCGCTAAATGATAGCCATTTAAGTTTCAGTCTTCCTATCTTTCAGGAAACAGCTGACGTGGCCTAGTGGTATGTCCCACTGACTGTAGTGCACAGGGTCCTGGGGGCCAAGACTTGGCAGAGAAAGACGTGGTGGTAACACAGCATTTTATTCTAGCAACTTTCCAAGATAATAAAGCAATGTTTAAAATTTGTCCCTGGTTTTTGGGCTGTTGTTCCCCCCAATACATTTTGGCTTTTTCAAGATTTTTTGTGCTGCAAAGTTGAGAGATATAGTTGAGTGTCGAGTGGGTTTTACAAGGAGCTGAGACATTCTGGGGAAGAAAAGTTTAGTGCTGCTTATGCTGAGTCGGCTTGCATTGTTAATAGCATAACAGGCTGAATACTTGCTTTTGATGCAGAAGGCTGTGGGTTCTACTCCCACAGTATGTAGATGCATTGCTGACACTGCACTGTGTTGTTCTTTTAAAGGGGATGGATGCTGCAGTCCTGACAATGTCCTATTTGGCAGCAATAACTAGTAACTGTGAACCTGTTATCAGTTTGCCATCCATTCCGTATTGCAATACTACTAGCTTATCATTTTTTTAAATGCAACATAGGCAATTTATTCCTCAAGGGCAACAGGCACTTTATTAGTAGATGAAACAATAAAATATAAAGTTGTTTGCTAGCAGCAACCTCTTCATTAGTTACAGATCTTTCTAATGTGGAATTATTTAGATGACTTTTACTTCATCAGAGATTGAATATTTACTGATACTGGTGGATTGTAGAAGTTTGAGTAGACTTTTATGATGGAAATGTTCTGAATTGAGCAGTTTTGTCATTATTGGTTCATTCATTTTGTTTCAATGCTTACTGGAAAAATGTTCAAAACAATAAATTTAAAACCCCTCTGACAGGTGTGCTGCATTATACAAGGAATATAATTTAATACAATCAGGAAGGTGTATCAAAGAACACATGTATGTTTCATGTGCAAGTAGGGTTGCCACCTTCCTTCGTGGTGAAAACCGGAGTAAAGCCACACCCCTCGCGTCTCCAGTAACCCCGCCCACCCCCTCTCTCATCCACGTTCCACCCATTTTGTGATGTCATGATGACATCACTCGGCGGGGAATGCCCTCTTTTTCCATTCCTGCTGCTTGCTTTCAGCTGATTTACTATGCTTTTCTGTAAAAAAAGCATAATAAATCAGCCGATTTACAAACTCCGATAGTCTGTTTCCTTTTTGAAACAGAATACGGGAGTTTGTACAGTGTTTTCCGGACTACCAGAGAATCAGTTTGATTTCCGGATAGTCTGGAAAAAAACGAAGGGGTGGCAACCCTATGTGCAAGGGACCTATGATTTGAAAACAGCCCAAAGGTAATCTTTAGCCGCCACTACTGGCCAGATGCATTTTCTTTGAATGTGGGTTTCAATGCTGTTTCAACGAACGTGACTTTCAATGGTAGAGAAGTTTTAATTAATGCTAAGTCTATTTTCACTGTGAGACTGCATTGCTTTGTTTATCAGATATCTATTAGTGTTTGTGCTGTAAAATGTAAAATAAAACTTTTAAATGAAATTCAAATCATAGCAGAAGTAAAGCAGTATGCACCTTACAGTGTTTATGGTAAATGGAGCGAAATAGCCAAGTAATGGGATATTGGAATGGCTGCAGGGTGGTGGGCTGTATATGGGGAGGTCCCATTCGACCATGATTTTGTGATGGGGGAAGGGTGGCAAACTCAAAGACAGCCCCAGGTGGCACAAACTGTAGCTATGCCACTGATCAGTAGGCCATGAAGAATGACTTTTGGAGGTCCTAGCAAACTATAATATTCTTTTGCTAAGATTAGAGTATTGACTACCATTAAATGCCCTACTTTTACCATAAAACCCACATACTGCAAGTCACTGAAAACAAAATCCTAAGGTTCATCATCTTCTCTCTTCCCAGTGAACATCATTGCTACACATTTAAAAGAAAATGGTTACCATTTACTACAGGGTCTGGGACTGGGTCTCTGGGGCCATATTTTAGTTGCCTGTTCTTCGGTTGCGTTTGAAAGTTGATATCTCACAATTCCATTGGAGTGGGTGGGGTTGCATAATGATGTATGCAAATGTTATGTTAATCAGTGATGGATTTGTACTTATTTTTCATGGACCTTTGTCCAGATTTTTGATGTTTCCAAACTGAGAGGTATGTAGGTAGGTAACCCTAAATACTGGAATAAAGTTAAAAGAGTTAATAGAGCTATTTGATGGGTGTGTGAGAGCTAAGCATAAACATAAATAGATGTTATGGGCTACAGTTTAATAGCAAGTCTGTGGATAAACAGTATATAGCAAAGGTGTAGTACAGGTCAGGAGAAGGCTTCAAGGCCTGGAAGGGACAAGTCTGCCACCTGGTGGCCCAAATTAATTTATTTTAAGCAGGGTAAAAAAGGAGGGAGTTTAGATTCCTAATGCAAGAAAAGGAGTAGTGGTTCTGAGTGTCTTTAAATGGTGGAAAAAGTAGATTAGATTGGTTGCAAAGTTGGGAGTAAAGCTGCTGGTTTTCCTGGCTAGCGCTTTATAACCACCTAGATCTAATAATAAGTTATAGGCTATACTGGCCGTGATAGTTTAGACACATACTTTCATGCTCCCTTTACTGAGAAAGTACAGGGATAGATTGCTCAACTGTGGAGACTAAAGGGAGTTTGGACAGGGTCCTTTTTCTTCAGGTTGTTAGTTTCTGTGTCCTAGAGCAGTGTACTCAGATTGGGGAGATTAGCCAGGATGCTGGGCCAGGAACACACAGCAGCTGGGGGCAGTTCTACAAAGTGGGACAAATGTCAAAAAATAGGGACAATTTTAATAAATATTGCTCTTAAAAGTTCTTACAAACTTAGAAAGTTGATAGAATAACAAGTTTTGCATTAGCATGGATTTTCTGAAGGTTATGAATTCTGAAACTCAAATGTCTTTCATTATTTTCTTACTTCAGTCTTTAATGATTTGCTACTACGTTTGCTAAACAGCCACAATATTATGAAAAAACTGACCAAAAATATTAGGCAAAAATCAGGAAGTAAGGAAGCATAGCTCACAGGAAGTAAGGAAGCACAGCTGCAGTATATAGTATAATGTTTAAGTTTTTTTTTGTAAGTGTTTGTAAAGTGTTTTATATGCAAAGAAAAGTAAAATAAATATTAATACTACAGTGAAGCAAACATTTGACTATGTGACATTTAATAAAAAACATATGTATGTGTTTCAACTTACATACAAATCTGACTTAAGGAAAGACTAAAAAAACGGATCTCGTCCTTAACCTGGGGACTGCCTGCACTGCACAACAAGAAACAAACAAATGCTTATTCACTGTCCTGCTGCTGGTTTTCTTGTTTTCCACTGTACCCTTCAGTTTATCCACTCACATCATTTTGTGTGCATATTATACTTCATAAAATACATAGCGAGAGAGAAAGAGAATTAAGACATAAGAAACATATGTCTATTTCAATTAGTAGGATAAAGATAAGAAGAGACTATCAGAACTGTTTGCAAATTGGCAAGTCTTGCACCTTAATCTTGTAAAAGTTGTCTTGGCAAATGATGACAAATAATAAACAGCAGACCTCAGGTGACCTGACAATTATAATGACCTGACAGATACAAGACAAGACAAAGTATTCATGGCCAAATAATATGCATCTTGGTTTGTTGTTTTCATCAGTGAGTAGTACTTCACTTAGAATAATAACCAAGTTTGAAATGAAAGAACAGATTGGTAAGAATAGAAAAGTCACAGGAAAGCTTAGCTCAGTCACCTGTTTATGACAGTAAAATGTTAAGTCTGTAAAACACAAAAGCAAGGCAACAGTACATTTAGCAGTGGTCAATCAAGAAGGGGTGTACACTTTCAAAAGAGAAATAATGACTACATATCATGATTACTGTTATAAGCCAATTTGGGAGAACAGTGAAAGACAACAGCTCTGCTGGTGACAGATAATTAATGGATTTCGGGGGGGTCAAGGATATAGGCAAGATAATTTGAGGATTTCAAACACAGCATATATGTCTTTAAGAAGGAAAACAAACTAAGGAAATGCAGAATTTGAACTTTAAAAGTAAATTGCCTGGTGTGAAATTCAGATGCATTTACACCGAGTATACTAACTATGACACTTTTATTGAGAGGCCTAAGAAGAAGAGACACACAGGACTATAGCTACCACTATAATGGCTTGAACAATGATGCGGGTGGCCAGAAGATCAGCATGAAAAAGTGACAAAACATTTTTCATGTGACTTCATTACAACAGTACAGAGATGCAGGAGAGGTCTACCTATGGAACTTTTGGGTACTCAGTCTTAGGTAAGAAGGAAAGAGAAGATGGCAATAGCACAATTAACTTAATAGAACCAGCTTAACACACAGGAGTTGAAGAGACTCTTAACTACAATCTTAACAGTGCTGAAGATTAAGCAACAAACTTAGAATGCTGCTGTTGTGAGCAGTCGGTTGTCTATACCTACGTAAAGTCATTTACTTGTGTGTAATGAAGGACACATGTATGAACAGCATACTGACAACAAATTTCTTCATGAAGTTCTACCTCACAGCTATTTAAAAAGAGCTGCTTAAAATCTTTAAACACTCCAATACTAGCGTTATCTTAGACAGGGTCACAGGGAGAACAGGAAACTGTCCTGGCAAGAAATAAGCATAAAGCATGGAAGCATTCCCGCAGAGGATACCAGTCCATAACAGGACACACACAAAGTCACATGGACACTGAAACAAACACAAGACAGACACACATACGCATACAGAAAAATGTAATTTACACGATTTGTAATTCAACTTTTGGTATGCCTTTGTGAAGTGAGATGAAACTGAAGACTTCTTCAAAACGGACTTGGTATAATGGTTAAGGCATTCACCTCACAATCACAAAATACAGGGTTTTATTCTCACTTTTAGAAGGAAAACTGGCTAGGCTTAAAATGGCCCACAAGAGCAGCTAGTCTAGTACTTAACTATGAACCTATGAAAAGCCAACATAGACATATGAAGGACATGCAAACACCACAAAAAAAGTACCCAGCCAGGAAGTGAAAGGAGAAAAAAAAAAAAAAACAAGCAATGTGAGGCAACAGAACTAACCACTGCACCATTTTGTCATTATAGACAATTATGCTAAATCTAAAACAGACAGCAATTGCTACTTAAGGGCATACCTAATGCAACTTTCTACTCTCCACAGCCAAGGCTTTGTTCTCCAAAGTTTTATACTTAGAGCTTTTATATATGTGATCTAAAATGACATCTTTTTTCTCCCTTGTCATATAGTGAACACTGTAATGCACCAGTTTAACTAAAGCTTTCAATTCCAGAGTATTTATGTGGTTCATTAATTCATATTCAAAAATCAGATCAGTGAATGTTTATCACAACTACCCCTTTCTAGACCAACTTTCTCCTTCTCTGTCTTCCACTGCTCTCTTGCATGTGCAGCCAAGGCTTTGTTCTCCAAAGTTTTATACTTAGAGCTTTTATATATGTGATCTAAAATGACATCTTTTTTCTCCCTTGTCATATAGTGAACACTGTAATGCACCAGTTTAACTAAAGCTTTCAATTCCAGAGTATTTATGTGGTTCATTAATTCATATTCAAAAATCAGATCAGTGAATGTTTATCACAGCTACCCCTTTCTAGACCAACTTTCTCCTTCTCTGTCTTCCACTGCTCTCTTGCGCTCATGAGTTCTCTCCCTAGACATATACTGGAAAGTAAAAGCAACTAATTTAATCTGGCTCCCTAAAATTACTCAGTCCTAGCCTTCATAATCCATCTGCCATTTCATCTGTATTCTTCTGATAATACTAGTGTTCCACTGCTGCCCAAAGTGTTTGGTTCATTTACTCTTCCTGATCCTACCTTATGATACTGTGGTGGGATACATACTGCAAAGTCACTATACTGAAGTTTTCAAATGAGTGTGTCATACTTATCTGCATCACCAGTGTAACTGCTCTAGATGCCCTGTTTAATGTATTCAAGGATGTGCTATAAAATGATCTTTAACAGTCTGCTCTCTTACCTGGGTAACATAACTGTACATAGGCACAAACAAAAATATCTACTGAAGTAAGTGGCTTAGGACATTACAATGTTAATGATTAGAGGGAATCCCACCCAGCTCCGTATTTTAAGAGGGGGTGGCAAAAACAAACTAGAGAAGGACTCAAATTTTGTAAAATAGTTTGGCACATACTGCAGTTTCAATGGCAACCATACAACACAAAAAGTATAAAACTGTCTGGTTGAAAGCTAGCTCTTACATTTAATTATAAAATTTAATAACGGGTGGTTCCCCCTTCTTAAAAAGATATCAAATTCTTAAAAACATAATCTGCTACCATACAAGCAGAGAACTTAACCCAACATGAAAATAAAGGAAGTAAGACAACTTGGCATATCCACACTCATAAACCCACCTAAAATTATACCACCGTCAATGCTGGTGCAAGCCTGGTGTTATTATATTTTAGTAGAGGAAGGGGTACTGCAGCTGTAGCCTCCTGCAAATAATACTTGGCATCCACCACTATAGGAATGGTTGCTTTGAGAAGTGCAATTTTTAGGAAGCAGGGATATGAAGAATTGTCCCAGAGCCAAATAAAATGGTGGCCATATTTCCATACAAAGGGTAAGGCCTATCCAAACTTTTGTCAGGTATTCTAAATATATCTTAGCTGTGTCATTCAGTGCTAGCAACAATCTATGAATTCTTGTCTAAAAAAGGATGTTATCCAACTATTTAAAAAAAATATATTAAATTATATAATCAACCAGAGATCAACAAAAATCCTGTGTTCATAGGCATTTACCTTGGTAAATACAAGGGCCACTTCTGTCTGACAACAACAGAGGCTATGTTGAGAGGTCAACTATACTTACAAGTACTGTATTAGAAAATGCCAAAACAAAAGCCTGCTACAACCACAGACTGGATTGCTTTTTTGCTCCTACCAAACTTTTGCAAAATTGTTGGGCATCATGTATTCCTAAAACTATACATTACATGCTGGGCAATGGTTTTATTAATAAACATCTAAAGTAACTGAAAACAATACAAATACATAAACCTAACTTAGAATAGCAGCTGATATGCTGGAAGAACTAGGTGAGGGGGGACAGGAGTTGGCAGTAGCTCTCCTACACTGGGGGAAGGACTGGTGGATTTGGTTGGATGATCACCACCAAGTCAAGTGGAGGCAGGCATGGCACCAAAATACCCAGAACCACAAAAATGGGCATAGTGCTACCAAGCCAATGATGAGAGCTTTATTATAAAAATATCTATATTTAGCAAAGCATCTAACTATGAATCAATCTCATTCCAACAAATGCTCCTAAATGTATGGAAAAAGATGGAAAATAATTATGAAATGAAATACCTGGAAAACAAATAAAGGCATAACCCAATAAGTGCAACACACAAAACTCTAAACGGCCTGGAAATTTTGTTTGATCAACCAATCTAAACTTTAATTCTCTACCGAGTGTTTCTATCATAAATATGAATGTTCCCAAGGCTTTTTCATGTCTTCAGTAATGCCTTTTGTATCATCAACCACACCACACTCAACATTCAACTCTGAAGTCAAGCACCTCTCTGTTACAGACACATAAAGCTCTGACTGTCACTTAGGTCCCAAGACAAACTAGGAACCACAGTACATCAGTAGCCAATGACAAAAGGTGGGACTGAGTGCTTGATGCCAAAGCACCCATTACAGGGTAGTCAGGTGTCTCAATCTGCTTTAAAGCTGGGATGATTTAGTAGATTCAGTGAATGACAGACAACACAGGGATTAGAGATGTAGGCTTGACTCTACAAAGCAGAGCTTGTGCAGTAACCCTTAATGAAAGCTTCGGAAAGTGCAAAGACCGGCCATGGACAGCACAGGAGGCACTCCCTTTTGACAGCATGCATATCAGCTGCCTGTGGACGGGTCAGGCCATAAAAGTGAACACCCCTGAAAGCTGCCAGGATAATCCCTTCCCTCCATAATTAAATTTGTCTCTATTAAGTGGGGAGGATGGACACGACCACAGCAGGAAACATTCAATGGTCAGCAGCCATGGGTGTATACAGAACATATAAAAACCAAACGTAAAACAAATTCAACTGTCTGAAAAGAAAAGGTTGAGAATCAGTTAAGACAATCTGTTCTTCTATTTTTGACAAATATCAACAATCCAAACACAGACAAGAGTTTGGTACATTTAAGAGTCAATATCAACTCTCTTCATCAAGAACTCAAGAGTTAATTCAAAAGCTCTCACTGCCTCAAAGACAACAATTAAAGCACACAATCAGTTCCCAGCTTACTTCTAAAACTAGCCATCAATCCTAGGAAATGGCTCCAGCAGACTGACTATGAAAAAGAACTAATATTGTTGTTACAGCCTATCATAAACAAACCTGATGTCACACTAAGTTCATGGCTCAGACAATAACTGCTGACAATCACTGACAATAACTAAACTATGGCTGGAGAAAGAAAGTCCATAGCAAAATCCATAAACTGGATTTTTTTCAGGGGCCTAGCGCTATCTGAAAAAAAAAAAAAAAAGCACAATGTACATGAGTGCCCTAAGGGCTGCAGGGGCCACATGCTTTAAACAAGTGAAGTTAATCATGCATAGCTTGTAAATGAAACAGTGATATCTTAATTGAAACAGATCTCATTTCAGAATTTTATTCTAACTATGAAGCCAACATGTCAATATGATAAAAAGGACAAACCTAAAGGACTGTGATCCAGCCAGAAATATACAGAACAAACTAAAAACTAAACTAGCTAAACATAACTATATACCAGATAGATCTAAATGGATCCCCATGATCCAAAGCAATAACTCATACCTCAAACACCCATTAATCTCCTAGTGTGCTTTCTGGCTACATAGATAAACTGTAGCATCACATGCAGATAAGCGTCTTTAGGGGCTGAGAAAATCATGCACTTAAGCTACTTTGAGCAGCAAAAAAATTACAAAATTACAAAACAAATATTCACTAAAGAGGAGCAAACAAACAGTCTCCACTGTCTGAACCTAGAAGCTACAATGAATCAACTACTTCAGGCATCTGTAAGTTTCATCAGGTCCCTATTCTGTGACAATGGGCCTGAT
>NC_056735.1:1984491501-1984581501 GCF_019279795.1 Protopterus annectens
CACACACACATATATATGTGTGTGTGTGTGTGTGTATATATATATATATATATATATATATATATATATTATGTGTATATATATATATATATATATATATATATATATATATATATATATATATATATATATATATATATACACACACACACACACATACATTTTATAAATATATATATACATATATATATATATATATATATATAAACACACACATTATATATATATATATATATATATATATATATATATATATATATATATATATACATATGTACACACACACATTACATTTCAACACACACACACACACACACACACACACACACACACACACACACATGCACACACATGTGCACACATATTTACATGTGTGCAAACATAAGGAGTATGTGGAGATTTGTTATTAAAAAGCTACAATACAAAATATCCATCCAGTATACAAACGAGACTCCAACTTATTCTATTTTTCTATTTATTCATATTTTTATCTTTTTTTGCCTGTGTTACTTTGTTCCACTCTTTTCCTTGTGATATTATGACATTATAAATGAGTAAGTTTTCTATTTTTTTAATTTCTCCAAATCTTTTGGGTCTAATACCATGATGGGAATGGACCCCATTCCCAAGTCAAAGTAGAATTAAAGTTCAAGAAATGAGTATTGTTTCAATCTTTGATGTCAGCCGTACGTGCTCTTTGCAGCACTGGCAATGTTTTATAAGACCCATTGCTCCTGTTACTACTGGGTATCTTTCTTCTGCATTGTTCTCGTTTCTGCCTGCAAATCCTGATATTTTATGACTTTGTCTCTTTATATGCAAGACACTGTAGTCACTGAGTGTGGTGGTTTCAATGATCAATGCTACTTTCGTCTTCTTTTCACGGACCACAATATCCGGTTTTCTAGCGTCCATCTTTTGAACTGTTGGTAATGGATGATCCCATGTGATGTAAACTTCATCATTTTCTATAATGCTTTGTGGCTCAAGTTTCCAGTCAATACCACAGAGTTTACACAACCCCCAGTGCAACAATCTTGCCACATTATTATGCCTTTCTGTACACAGTCCTTTTGCCATTAGTATGTCACAACCAGCAACAAGGTGTGTGACTGTTTCCAATTCAGTTTTACAAAACCTACATTTGTCTGTTTCTCCCACATATTCAATGGACTTTGTAAACCAATGTGTAAGCAGCCCACTGTCTTAGGCCACCAATAATAACCTTTCATCTCTTGGTTTGAATTCACTTCTCCTTGACCATTCTTGCATTCATTCCCGATCAACATGAGGTTCTTCCAGAAGTTCTATACTTGCAACTATATGTATGTATTTTCCACTTTTCTTGCCTTCTCATCTGGTCCTTCACCTTATATTCTTTCTTTTGTTTTTTTGGCACATTCAGATGCTGCCTGATTTTTATCAACTTCTGGTTTGATTTCCATTCCTGCTTGAAGCCGATATGCTTCTGCCAGATTAACCAGAGAAGTCATCTTAGATTTATTCTCCACAGGTTTCAAAACTTTCACTACATTTGGGTCTTGTGAGATCAGGAGATATGTCTGGAGTCCTACAACAGCAGATCTATAGATTGAATCACTTTCAAGGAGGCCCATTCCCTCCTTCAGAATGGGAAATGTAAAATCTTGGTATGCAGTGATTTTTATAAATTATTTGGTGAGCATGAAACATCCTTCTTGTTTCCCTATCTAATCTATCCAACACATTTTGGGGCCAGTCAGTCACTCCAAAACTGTAAGTTAGGACAGGAAAAGCAAATTGGTTTATAGCTTGGATTTTGTTCCTAGATGTCAACGCTGTTTTCAGGATTAACTTAAGTCTTCTAAAGTTTTCCTTATTATCTTTTATTCGCATTTGGTCATGTTTTATTGTTGATCCTTCATCATTTCCCAAATATTTATACACTCCTTCTTACTCAAGTTCTTTTATATCACACTCTTGTCCCAAACTGATATTTTCCTGGTGCTGCAGTTTTCCTGCTTTAAAGGTTGCTTTTGCACATTTATCAAGACCAAATGACATTCTTATATCATCTGAAAAAGTTTTGATAATTTGCAGTTGTACTTTCAATTCCTCATCTAATGAGCTATACAGTTTTCAGTCATCGACAAAGAGAAGTCTTTACACTTTGTTGTTTTCTAGAAGCCAAATTATAGCCATGGCCTAAGCTGTTAAGTAGACAGCTTAATGGGTTAAGGGCAAGGCAGGATAGCAGAGGTGACAGAGAGTCACCGTGGAATATCCCCCTTTGAATTTTTTTCCCTGGGATAATAATCTGTCTTTTATCATGGCTTAACTGCAAAGTGGTCTGCCACTGTTTCATGGTCACTGTAATGCAGTTGATCAGTGTAGGGTGTATCTTATGCATTTTTAAGCACTCTTTTATCCATGAATGTGGGATACTATCAAATGTTTTTTTGTAGTCAATCCATGCCATACTTAAATTCTTGCCCATTTTACAGTTTCCACTATGACTTTATTTAACAACAAATGATCCTTTGTTCCATATGACTTTCTTTTATTGCCCTTTTGTTCTACTGCCATAATTAAGTTTTCTTCTAAATGACTATAAACTTTGTCAGCATCAGTTCCCATGTATAGTTTATACGTCGTCGGGAGGCAAGTTATTGGTCTACAATTTTTAGGGTAGCTTGAAGGTTCACTCTTAAGTAGGAGCATTGCTTTTCCTGTTGTTAGCCAGGCTGGTGTCTGTTTGGGGTGCACATATTTAGTTCTTACTCATGGCTAAATCTTCGTGCAAAGATGTTAATACTTTTAACCAAAAGTTAGTTACAGCATCTGGGCCTAGGGTTTTCAATTAGAGGCTTTTCTTAACTTTCTTTCATTCTTTCTGGCTGTTACTTCATCCCATTTCATATCCTGTACCTTTAAACCTCTTAGTCTTTCTTTTACTTCTTCAATCCATTTAGCATCTTTGTTATGTTCCACAGGATCTTCATAGATATTTCTCCAAAATGTTATTTATTTCTTTGTTTTTTTGGCTGTCTTTCAGTTCCTTTTAACTTGTTTCCAAATTATCTGTAAAATATTTTCGGCTCATCAATAGATTGCTTATTTTGTAATTTTCTATTATGCATATATTCCAGGTTTTTCTGCCTGTGCTGAGATTTTTAGTTTACTTGTGACAGTGCATGATAAATCCTGGTCTGTTCTAATACTGGGCATTGCTTTTATCACATCTATCTTTCTTAGTATTTTTTTTTATCTATTCCCTCTTCTATATTCTTCTAACAGTGATACTACCTGTCTTAATTGCTTTACAGATTTCTCTATTCGATATACTTCCATGATGGTATTCAATTTCTCCCCTTCCTTTCCCTCACTACCCTGTGTTCTTGTGGTAGAACTTTATCAGTTAATAATTTAGCTGCACAGTAATATATCCTGTTTACTTCTGTTATATATCATGGATCTCTATGGACAGTCCTAATTATTGTGTTCATTTGTTTTATCACACTTCTGACTTTTTGGGTTTTATTGACATTTTGATTGTCTATTTCTTTCATTGATCTTAATATGTATATCTATGTCTATTAAATCAAGCAATTCTTCTCTTAGCTCATTTTCTTCTAAACTGAGGACACGTTTTTTTGTTTTCCATTTCCTGCAGGCATTCTACAGAAAGTTCTACAGCATCTTCCTATGGCACATTTTCTTCAATTTCATCCTATGTCATCCGTTGCTCTGTCATATCACTGGCCTATCACTCCTCAACATTGACTGCATCAGAGTTTCCACAGTTTCCTGTTCCTTCCCTTGCTGTCCAGCTTCAAGTGAAGATTTATACTGGTTTCCTGTGGAAGCCTCCAAAATATCTTCGTATGGCACCTAACCAATTGCTTCCGTTCCACTGGTTTCCCCTTAATTTGGATATCCATTGCTCTATCCTGTTGTGGTGCTTTCTAAATTAGATTTTCTACACTGAATCCTTCACTTCGCAGGTACTACTACTACTACATAACCTCAGTTTCCATTTCTTCAACTTCTCCATTACTAATCTCCTTTTCTACTTTACATCTTTGTCTTCTTATTTTTTGTACTGCAAAGTTTTCCATGTCTGGATTCCTTTCCCTGTATCTCTCTTCAAATATCTTTGCTGGTGCTCTTTTTGTATTGGTTAGTTTTGCTTTCTCCTTTGCATAAATATCACACCATATTAAATCCCTTTTTTCCCCCCATGTCCATATTTTTTCTTCCAGTCTCCTGATTTTCATGCTTCTCCTTACTTTGGGGACTCACTCCATCCTGCTGTTATGCGACCTGTATTAGACCTTCTACACCAAATCCTTCACTTCGCAGGCACTCTATAACTTTAACCTATTTTTTTAACTTCTACTTTAATAATCTTCTTTTCTACATTCCCTCTTTGCGATATTATTTGTTTTATTGTGAAATTTTCCAAATCTAGATGCATTTACATGTATTTCTCTTTGAATATCTTTGGGGCTGCCTTCTTTATATTGATTAATTTGGCTTATCCTTTGCATAAATATTGCACTATATCAAATCTCACTTTCTTCCCATGTCCATATTTCTTTTTTATACTTTTCAAAAATCTCTAGGTTTTGTTGTTTATATTTTCTCACTTCCTCAGATGCTTCTTTTTCCAAACAGATCAAAGTTTCTTGATCTATATACCATTTTTCACAAATCCGTTGTATTAATGAATACAAATTTTTATTTGAAGCTTCTGACAGTTTTTCTTGTGGAAGTATTTTTCTTTCCTTTAATCTCTCTCTTAATCGCTTTGTTTATCATAATTTCTTTCTTATCCTCAATACTCCACTTTATCGTCTTTATGGCTCTTCTTTGGCCCATCAGTTTTTGTGATTTTTGTGGATTACTACTTCCTTCTACAACAGGGGGGGCCCCACTGTAGGAATGTTTCTGTATTTTCCAGTCCTGGTACCAGTGTGCCTACCAGGATTGGACACTTTTTTTATCCTGGGTCTTGTGCACGCAGCTATCTTTTTTCATTTTTAACCTACTTCTGTCCATGATATATGCTATATAAATACAGACTATATATCAGTGCTGTCTTGGTGAGATTTTGTGAAAAAAAAAAACTGAAAAAAGCTTGATGAAGTCTCTGCAGGTTATTATGAATGTGCTGTTTCATGGATGAGACACATTTTTATGTTACTAATATACTTGTTGTTTTAAGGTAGTACAGCGAGGGTTAAGCAAACTAAACTAAATGCCTAACAAATGTTTTTAAGTTGTTTAGTGCAGTTTGTTTCAGGTCCAATTTGCTGGCAATGCTATTTTCTTACAGGATAGGACTATTCACTTATTAACTTTATTTTGTATTCTTTTTGCTTCAGCTATTTCTTTCTTTCTTTCTTTATATAATGTCTGATTTATTTTGTATTTTTCAACTGTGTGAATGGGATTAGTATTATTAGCTCACAGCAACAGGTTCTCCAGTACAGACCTTGGCCAGGGTACTTCCCTGTGTTCATATTGCTTTCTCCTGGTGCTCCATTCCTACCCATATTAGCTATCTGCTTCCATTTCTTACATGCCTACTAACTTGATCACTGATGGCGGCTGTTCATGTGTTTTCTATATGAGACAGATACAACTCGACAGCAATGGAAGAATGCAATAGGATTAAGGTGCAATGACAATTTGTGGCAATCTGTTAATACTGTAGTCTGTGGCTTTGTTGTCTGTTTACTATTTTAATGTTTTAGTATACTTTGTAAGCTTTTGGATTTGTCTATTGATAATGCTGTTTCCCAACGTAGCCTATGTAGTCCATGTTTTATTTTTTTTTTCTAATATTTAATTTATTTTTTCAGGTAAAGATTTAATTTGGGGGATTTGTTTTAGGCTGAGTTATTCTGGTGCGTGTTTGTGTACATGTGTCCATTTTGTTCATGCTATGTGTGAAATTTATTTTTTAATAAAAGCAGAGCTGAATTATGGTGAAGATGCATAAATGACAGCTGATGCAGGAAAATGTACATTAATTCCTGATGATGCTGGTCTGTGCATGTGTGTCTGTCTGTATTTTGTGTGCAGAGTGCGTGAAATTTCTTTTTTAGCATGTATGGGTCTAAATTATTGTGACCAGTGGCATAGGCAGAGTATGCATAAATGGTGGCTGATATGAGTAGAATGTACATAAACTCTTGACAATATACATTTTTGTGTAATGTGTGAATTTTGTGTGTGCAGTGCATGACATTTTTTTCTTTTTTTCTTTTTATTTCAGCATAGAGTGGGACTGAGTTACAGTAAATGATGACGCAGAATTTGCATAAATGGTAATGATGTACTTATGTGGGCGTGGGTGAGTACAAACACAAATGTTTACACATTTACGCTCAAAACATACTCATATATCACCACTATATAAATCCATGTATCTCATATAACATGAACATATTTTTGCTTATGAACAATCTGTGTGCCTCACTAACACATTTACCTACATCTTGTGTACTTCAACAGTCCAGCCAATTAAAGCTTGAACTGTAAACTTCAATCTTAACTGCAGGTATGCAAAAAATAAAGAAGTTATGTACTTACCATAATGTTCCATGTGTGTTGTGGATCTCAACCTTTATTCTCACTGATGGGTCAGATCTGATCCTTCGGATCTGTCTCGACCACTTCAAAAGATAAAGGTCTTCAGCAAAGCTTGTGGGCATCCTTCCTTACACATAATGCAACTCCCTAGCTTCCTCAGATCATGTTTGCCCCTAGCACTCTTATAAAGATAGTTTTTAATATACAAGTAGAATATAATTTCTGAGGCTATATAACCCTTTAGTATCCAATTTGCGCTACTCTGTCTTCCAGGAGTATAGGCAGGGGGTATGCAGGGTGGGTTGTGAGAATAAAGGTTGAGATGGACAATATACATGGAATGTTATGGTAAGTACATAACTTCTTTATGTGCTGTTGTCAGTCTTGCCTTTATTTTCACTGATGGCACCATGTCCCAAGCAACCTGACTCTTGGTTGGCTCATGGGAGAATATTCCTCAGAACCATAGAACCAAAAGAGGCTCCACTCCCAGAGGCCAAACCCACTTTGTAGTGAGTAATAAAGGTATGACATTTTGCCCATATTGCTGCACCACAGATATTATCCAAGGGTAATCCAGCTTGAAAGGCTGTAGATGCAGCTACTGACTTTGACTGGAAAGGAAAGGAGAGAAAACCTGGTGATCAGGGGAACTGGAACAGCCAAGCTGTTAGTTTGAGATTGTCCAGGTTGGGATGAACCATTCATGACAGGTGAGTCAGACTGTCTGGAGCAGGGTCCAGAATCCATGGTTCATCCCAAAGATGAGGCTGATGAAAGGGGAACCAGATTTGATGAGGCCAATAGGGGCAATCAGGATTAATGTCGTCTCCAAGAAACTTGCTTTCTGCAAAAGCTTGGGAATTAGAGGGATTGGAGGAAGGCATAAAGAAGTCCCAGAGGCCAATCGTCAGCAAGTGTCTTGGTGACTCCCCCATGGGAGGGATCAGGGCAAAGTAGTTGCTGCATTTGGCATTGATGGGCGACGCAAAGAGATTGCAGCAAGGCTGGCCCCATTTCTGGAAGATCTCTTCTGTAACTCTGACTGAGGGACCACTCATGTGGCCATATTATGGCTCTGCTCAATTTGTCTGCAATCACACTGGATTTCCCCAGGATGTGTGTTGATATCAGAAACTGGTTGGAAGCTGTTGCCCATTGCCAGACCCTCAGAGCTTCTCAACAAAAAGGGTAAGATTTAGCTCCCCCTGTTTGTTTATGTACCAGACTAAAGACATGTTGTTTGACTGGACTGCTATCATTCCTAGAAGGAGAGTGTCTTGAGATGCTTGCAACGCTAAAAGCACCACCCTCATCTCCAGGACGTTTATGTGCAAATGAGTCTCATGTTCCTGCCAGATGCCTTTGACTGTCTTCCCTGGATAATGCCCTCCCCCCATCTGGGAAGTGTCATTGGTCCCCGTGACCTGGGGTTGAGGGGGGATGAAGTGACAACCTTGATATACTAAGGGAGAGTGAATCCACCACTGGAAATCCTTTTTGCAGGAGTTGGTTATCATGATTTTGTGTGACATTGGAAGTTCTAGGATTGACCATTGTGTGAAAAGTAACCATTGAAGTGTTCTCGTATGAAGATGAGCTATTAGGGGAATGAGTACGATTGACGCAGCCACTTTTCCCACTACCTGGAGAACCGGTTTTGCAGAAGCTCACATCTTCCTGATTAACACTCTTACATAATGGCAGAGATCATCTACTCTGTCTTGAGGGGCTCTTGATATCAATGTAGTTGTGTTTATCTTTGCTCCTATGAAGACTAAGTTTTGACATGGCCCTAGAGCAGATTTTTCATACTTTATGGTAATACCTAAAGAGGAAGAGAGAGTTGAAAAGTGTAGTCCTTGACTTGTAGCAGAAGACATCTGGTCAGGACACTTATGAGCAAGTCGTCCAGATACGGAAACATCTGGAATGCTTGGCGTCTCGGGTGAGCCGCTACTACTCCCATGCATTTGGTGAACACTCTGGGAGCTGTAGTGAGACAAAAGGGCAGAGCTCGAAATTGGAGGTGACTGGCTCCTAGCCAGAAGCGCAAGTACGTTCTGGCTTGCCTTTCCATCCAGTCCCCTGTTTTCTTTGGAACTAAAAAGAATCTGGAGTAAGTTCCAGATCCTCTCTGGTCTGCGGGGACTTCTTGGATGGTTCTTTTTCTTAGCAACTTTTGGATTTCTAATATTGCTTGTTCCTTTTGGCTGGGTATAATGTCTGGAATGGACTTGTTTATGGCAGTGGGGAAGGAGAAGGGAATGACATATCCTCTGGATATTATATCCTGCACCCATTTGTCATTTGTTTTCTTTTGCCAGGTTTCGTGGTTAAGGGACAATCGACCCCTGACTGCCTCCAGAGGAGAGCAATCGGGCACTCTTTCAGGAGCGGTGGAAGGTCTACCAAAGAAAGATTCTCTGGAGCCCTAATTCTGCAGGCCTCTCCTGCCGTGAAGGTGGTGTCTTCCATTATTGTTCTCCCCTCTGCCTCTCGGGGAACTTTCACCTTGTGTGTCCTGGAAGGACCTTTGTGACTTTCTGAACCACATTTTCCCACTACCTCTCTGACCTTTGGGGAAGAGTCTGGTAGGTGTGGAAAAATGCACTCCAATGGCAGTTAAGCTCTTGCCTTCCTGTTCGCATCTTGTAAGCATCTCTAACCTTAGGCCCCAAAAGAGAAGAGACATCAAAAGGGGTGCTAATGAAGGAAGACTTGAAAGGCTCCGCAAAACAGCAAAGGAGCATCCAGACCTGCCTCCTGAGAGAGATACCTGAACCCACCTTCCTACTCATTCCATCTGCTGCATATGATATGAGCCTCATGAATGAGTTCATGACTGAATTGAGGGTGGCGAGTTGAGCATCGACTTTATCTGCCACTGTGTCAGCTACAGCTCCTTGGAGGGAGTCTGACAGTTCCTTTATCAGGTCGTTCTGTAATCTCGTGAAGTGGATAAGGTGGTTCAGTGACTGTAAGGCAAAGGTCGCTGAAGAAAAGGTGCACTTCCCGTGCCTATCCATGGTCCTGGAATCCTTATTCAGAAGATGGACAGAGGAACTGGACTCGAATAACTCCTTTTTGGTGAACGCTGCCATGACCATGGCATCAACTGCTACACCCTTCGTCAAGAATGTCTTTTCCTTAGGGGCTGTAATGTTTTTATTTGCCTTCCTAGGAGTAAGTTCTATGGAGTCTGGGGGTCTCCCAAGCCTTCTGAGAGATTAATTCAATAAGCTCATTGGAAGTGGTCCAAGAGGTCGAAGGGTGAGACCCAAAGGCCTTCAGATAAACCAACTCCTTGGCCGAAGCCAATGTGGAGTGCAATCACCTCTCTGCTTTAAAATTTCCAGGATATCTCCAAAAAAGACATCTTCAGAAGGTGACCATGGGGACCCTTCTGTTTCATCAACATCAGTATCAGATATGATAGACCCCTTCGGAGAGTCAAGATGCTTCTTCTTGCAGGTCCTCTTCTGAGGGACCTCCTCAGTGGGATAATTTGGGGAGGTTTCAGAAGAAGGGGGAGTCTCCTGTTGGACATCCTGAGGCATGGGGTCTCTCCAATCCCGTGGAGACAGTATGTGAGAAGCCAAAGACACTTGTGCCGAACTGGGAAGAAGATCTGAGGGGGACTGTGTCTTAGACTTGGAAGTAGTCAGAACCCTCTTCATGACTTCAAAGCCAGTCTGCCACTGCTCCAAAGAACACCCAAAATCCAACAAAAAGGTTGTCAGGACCGAAGGAATCTCCAGAGCAGAAGAAGCTTCAAAGCACAGGTAGGAGCTGAACTCAGCCATGCCGCGATCCCCGGAGGCAGGGTCGAATCCAGTGAGATTAGAACCGGCTCCATGGACCCAACCAGACAGTGTCAGCTCCCAAAGATTTCCTGCTCTGACCAGGAGGAAATGTTCGGGGCAGATACCAGATCCGAGGAATCCAATATAGACACAAGCTGGATGTTGGAATCTTCCGGCTTCAAAACCAAGGGTCGGATCAGAGGAGGAGCAGGCACTGAGAGGGGAGACTGTGTCTGATCAGATTCCTTTGGGTTCAGATCCAATAATAATTTGGCCAAGACCAGTGTCTTTAGCAGCCTCTGCATCACCCTATCCACATCTTCATCAGACAGACTCCTGCTGGACCAGGTAGAGAGGTTAAGAGAGCTTGATCTTGTTGAACAGGGTGATGGGAGCCAAGAGGGGACTGGTTCCAAAAAAGGCAATTGGCTCCAATACCTGAAT
The DNA here is from genome assembly GCF_019279795.1 of Protopterus annectens. Taxonomy (NCBI): domain Eukaryota; kingdom Metazoa; phylum Chordata; order Ceratodontiformes; family Protopteridae; genus Protopterus; species Protopterus annectens. The sequence continues at coordinate 1,984,502,331 of NC_056735.1, forward strand.
TCAGTAGGCAAGGTAGACTTCTGAGTGGAGGGTTCCAATTGCTCCGAAGAAGTCTTGGATCCAGTTTCAGTTGTCTGCACTGAGGGTTCCATTGGAGCCGACAGTTTAGCTGCTTTTTGCTTCTGCTCTGAAGTAGATTTTGGCACTGAAGAAGCAAGTTTTTGGGGCTTTTCTGACTTGTCAGATTTCGAAGTAGACTCCAGGGATATAGCTTCAGAAAAGGGATTTTTAACAACCCCTTCAGGATGAGTTTATTTTTCTGCTCCATCAGTGCCCTCTGGTTGAATCTTTGGCAAATAGAGCACGACTCTTGCAGGGTGAAGAGGCCCCAAGCAATACACACAAAGTATGGGAATTGCTAAGAGGCATTTTTTTTCCACATTGCTCGCACTTTTTGAAGCCAAGAGGCTTTCTTTCCTGCTTTTGAGAAATTTTATCTAAATAAAGGAAGAAAGAAGAGAGACACACACACACAAACACTCAAAAACAGTCCTCTAACTTAAACGGACCAGAAATTTTAAGGAAGGAAAGAGAAACTTTTTTTTTAATAATCTTCCTCTAACTAAAATGGACAATAAAGGTAAGGGGAAAAGGGAAAAAAGGAGATAGACGTAAAGGGGGAAATGTCCTCTAACTCAGACGTTAGTTACATGTCATCTGATGCTAACGAAAGAAGCTAAAGGGGAATAACTCTCACTCTATACCTTTAAAAAATAAAAGACAGGGTAAGGCTATATAAACAATTAAGTAGAAAAACTAATCTTAGATTAGAATGTTAAATTTAACAGGAAAGATACTATAAATATCAAAAAACACTTAGCCCAGAGCTTGCTAGAGAACCTCCTTCACAGAGCGGTAAACGAGATCTGAGAAAGCTAGGGAGTTGCATTATGGGTAAGAAATGATGCCCACGAGCTTTGCTGAAGACCTTGAGCTTTTGAAATGGCTGAGACGGATTCGAAGGATTGGATCCAACCCATCAGTGAGAATAAAGGCAAGATTGACAACATCACATCATTAAATATAAAAATAAAAAAATACACATGCTGGATCAATTAAAAATATAAGTTGAGCCCCCCCCAAAAAAAAAATAAAAAAAAAATAAAAATATCTATGCCCTGTATAAACAATCTGACCATTGTTAAAAAAAAAACAAAAAAAACATCCAATTATTGATAAAACAAAATGGATCCATCTAATGAAGACTGAACTAATATTGCTAAACTATCAAACTAACAAGTCTTACTGTGGCTCTCGCTACATTAAAGAAACAGTACAAAAGTCATTACCTCATACCTTCAAAAAAAGACATTTACTACCACCTCAGAACTAGAGCAGAAAATTGGGTCTATATTAAAATTGCAAAAGCTTACTTTTGTGAATACAAAGTAATCGACACATAAATGTCGAACTCCAAACACAGCGAAGGACAAGAAATGCAAAAATCACAACGTCGAATGTATTCCCCAAAGCAACAGCGCCACACAGGTAAGGTAAACCCAACGTAACAAACCTAAAGCAAAACACTATTTAAAACTTTTGTGCAGGGGGGCAAGCCTCCCTGCACCCCCCACACCCCCCTACTTAAATATACCAACTCCGAGACCGCACTACAGTGGGGAAAAGGATTTATTTCCTCATCCCCACGATCACCCTGCTGGCCAAAAAAAGGTCGTTCGACATTCCAGATTCGCTTTTTTCGCTCTTCACTGTATTTGGCGTTCGACATTTATGTGTCGATGAATATGGATTTGCGAAAGTATGCTTTCGTGATTCCAATATAGACCTCAGAAAATCACCTACGAGACAGCCTACTCATAACACGCTTGTAGAAACCACATAAAAGCCCTGCTGAACACACATATTAAATGAGCAACATAATTACTGCAGCTCAATGAAATGACTCAGAAATGAAAGGGAAAAAGGGCTAAATGCATGCAAGCTTTAAGTCACATGATTCTTGTCCAAGACAAGGAAACTTGATTTTGTGGCAAAGGGTTTCACCACTTTTCATAGAACTTGTTAACCTTTCAGTATATAATAAGAATGTATGAATATTGAGTGATATGAACTCAATCTAAACAAATAATCAAAATAAATGAAAAAATATGATCTAATACACATCTCATCTAAACCTGCTTGAAAATATATAAACATACTAAAACCCTAAGACTTACTTAAAACGGAAAAGAGTAACATTGAATGGGGAGGGTTTCATCCCCCATTCCCAGGCTTACTATTAGAAACATAGAAAGATAAATGACGTGTAGACAAGGATTAGAAGAAAAATCTGTTACACCACTTTTTGATTAGTTGTGTTTAAATAAAATAACTAAATAACACCCGCACACTTATTGCATGAATGTGTGTGTATATATATATATATATATATATATATATATATATATATATATATATATATCACAACTAAAGCTATAAAAAAAAATCAACTTTGCAAATTATCGTTAATGAAATTCTACAAAACGAACATTTTGACATGAGGGCCATGCCTCTTTCATCTCCCACATTTTCACATCTCTAGGTAACTCCAAGATAACACAGCACTGGGGACAATCAGAAATTCCTTGCCCCCAGTGTTACTTTTTGACTAAAGAGAGGAAACAGCAAAATATATCAGATTACTGCCATTTGGGTGAAAATACTTCACAAATAGCACAACTACCATAAAATACGCACACACACACACACACACACACACACACACACACACACACACACACATATATATATATATATATAGAGAGAGAGAGAGACAGAGAGACAGATATAGACAAATAGGTAGACAGACTAGATCTACATATGCATATATACAGAGACAAAGCTGGCTCATCTAGCATCCTCAGGGGCAAGCTAGGTCCAGTTCTGCCCCCAAAATATCTTTCTACTTTTTAAAAACAGTTATCCTGACTGCAAAAGCAGTGCAACCATTCAAGTCTGTACTGAAATAAAAACTGGTATTGCACTACTGATTGATTCCCATCTCCCAACCCCCCTCCCAATTCCCATCTTCCAATCCCCCCCCCCAATACCTTGCATCCTGATGGACACATGGTTGTTACAGTTTAATGTGAAAAGGTTTAAGGTAATCCAAGTCAGAAGGGACACAAGGAAAGATTTCATATGTAGCTGGCATGCTAACAAATGGCTAAGGAGGATAATGAACTACATAACATGATTTCTGGAGCAGAGAGTAAAGTGCTAGTGACAACAGCTGGATTGTAAATTGCCCGATAAAAGACAAGAAGCAAAGAAAGACCACAGACTTGACCTAATGGATGTACAAGATGTCTTCCCTGAAGTTACAGTCATAAAGTGGCAAGGACCAGGAATCCAAAGCCTGCCTACTACACATCATTACATCTGCTTCCAAAATAAGTACCTAAATTCATTAAAAAAAATTATAAAATATACTAGGAAAAATCCAAAAATTAACCACCCTTTCTGAGAACTAGGAAGCAGTTTTTTCCTACTCTCTGCCCTTCTCAGCTTCAGCAAATGGCCTCTAGAATGACTGACCAATCACTGCATCCAGCTTCTTGTAAAGGATTTTTGTAGGATTTTAGTTGCAAGTTTCCCATATTTTTATATGTTAACACAGAAACCATCGTAGGGAGCAAGGGAAGCAAAATGCACCTATGGTAGAATGATCCAGAGCTACTTCTCTGACCAAAAAGACCCCAGGCCCCTATGGCAGGGTATTCAGTCCACAACTGTCTTCTTCTTCTTTCGGCTTTTCCCGGTTAGGGGTCGCCACAGTGGATCACCTGTCTGCTCATGATTGGCAGTGGAGTTTTACGGTGTCGTGTTGCCAGCCTGGCCCCCAAACTTCCACAGAAGACACAAACATGCATGCACTCACACCTAGGGCCAATTTAGAGTGTCCAATCCACCTACAGCATGTCTTTGGGATATGGGAGGAAACCAGAGCACCCGGAGGAAATCCACGTGACCACAGGGAGGACATGCAGACTCCACACAGAAGGCGCCCCAGCCGAGGATTGAACTGGAGAACCTCTTACTGTGAGGTGGCAACGCTAACCGCTGCACCACAGTGGCCGCCCATTTTCGCAATGCGAGGGTAACAAGGAATTCCTAAATAAGATGAATGTCTACTTCAGTAAATTTGAGGAAGGGGACAGAACAACAGTAAAGAAAATGCCCATTGGCCATAACGAGAAGATGCTCACCCTTAACCCAAGTGATGTCCAGAGGACACTGGGCAGAGTTAACCCGAGAAAAGCAACTGTACTTGATAACATCCTAGGGTGTGTGCTCAGGTACTGAGCAGTCCAACTAACAAATGTCCTCATGTATATCTTCAATAACTCTCTGTGACATTAAATAGTTCCAAAATGCTTCAAGGACATGACAATCATTCCACTATCATAGAAGTCTCCGCCATCTTGCCTAAATGAGAAAACAAACCAAAGAAGTGATATCACGGCTGGAATGCAAGTCTTTAATATCAAGAGGTTAAAAACAAGAGAAAATAATAAAATGAGATGAGCACTTTCAGCATTAAAGCCTTCTTCAGATCTAGTCTCAATCAGTGAGTGCAGCATTAAATGGGGGCATTAACCAGTCATAATCATCCCCTCAGGTGACTGCTCTTTAACATAGGCTTAAGAGGAAGTAACTCATTCACTCCTGGATGTTTATCAGCCCTTAAATCAGCTATCCATTTACTCTCTTCAAGCTCAGTAAATTCTTTAATATTTCCTCCTCTTGGATTACTGTATCCCCGTTGCAATGCCATAAATCGAAAGTCATGCCCAGGATATGAAATTATATGTTTACTTAAGGCATTGGTGGATACTTTGTTTCTAATATCTCTCAAGTGTGCTTGAATTTGGGTTTTAAATGGGCAGTTGGTTTTACCCACATAAAAACTTGCACATACCATACATTTTCCCACATAGACTATGTTCTTAGTCTGACTCAACATAGTCAGTGGTGTTTTTTAGGTAGTCTATGAACATTTTTTTTTTATTTTGATGTCCGAACATATGAATCTAGGATTGATTTCCTAGATGTAACTATATTGAAGGACACTGATGGAAACATAGAGACCTGTACTTATAGGAAGGAATGCTAGAGGAACAACTATTATGCATCCTAAGCACATATTTCCACAGGTCATTAAGAACAAATTCCTACAGCAATCCAGACTAAATACCAAAGATGACGTCTATGAAAGGGATGCACTTGAATCAAATAAAGAGTTGTCAGGAAGAGGCTATAAAGATGGTGAAATTAATATGACAGCATCTCAAGCCTTACAGCTACAAAGCACCAAGGGCAAACCGTACTTCCACAGGGGACCCCAGAATAGGAATAAACAAACAGATGAATCATACCCCAATATGAGATGCACATTAACTTATAGCAGCAACATTGGCTCTATTCGTAATGTAATAAGCAAGAATTGGCAAAAGTTAATAGCAGATGAGAACATATGGAGAAGCGTAGGTGATGTACCTAGATTTTGCTATAAGAACAAATCAAATCTTAAACAATTACTTTGTAAGGATTCATTTCCTAAGAAAAATATCTCTGTGATCAGTAAAACAGGTACATTCAGGTGTGGACGCTGCACCATATGCAGCTATATACTATCTGATGGATTTTTTGAACATCTTGTGACAGGCAGATGCTATACATCTAGACCCTATGATGACTGTCAGACTAAGAACATAGTCTATGTGGGAAAATGTATGGTATGTGCAAGTTTTTATGTGGGTAAAACCAACTGCCCATTTAAAACCCGAATTCAAGCACACTTGAGAGATATTAGAAACAAAGTATCCACCAATGTCATAAGTAAACATATAATTTCAAATCCTGGACATGACATTTGATTTATGGCATTGCAACGGGGATACAGTAATCCAAGAGGAGGAAATATTAAGGAATTTACTGAGCTTGAAGAGAGTAAAAGGATAGCCGATTTAAGGGCTGATAAACATCCAGGAGTGAATGAGTTACTTCCCCTTAAATGTTAAGGAGGCGTCGCCTGAGGAGATGATTATGATTGGCTAATACCCCCATTTAATGCTGCACTCACTGATTGAGACTAGATTTGAAGAAGGCTTTTATGCTGAAAGTGCTCATCTCATTTTATTATTTTATCTTGTTTTTAACCTCTTGACATTAAAGACTTACATTCCAGCTGTGATATCACTTCTTGGGTTTGTTTTCTTATCTAATCACTTTGTCCTAACAGTGATTTTACTGGTACTGCCGGTTTTGTTACCATCTTGCCTAAATGACTACTGCCCTGTAGCCCTCGCCTCCACAGTGATGAAGTCATTTGGAAGGCTGGTCAAGGACGCCATAACATCTGGGCTGCCTGCTGATCTTGACCCTCTGCAGGTTGCTTACCGTGCAAGCTGCTCTACAGCAGAAGCCATCTCTCTAGCACTCCATCTATCAATGGAACACCTTGAGAATAAAAACACCTATGCAACGGTACTATTCATCGACTTCAGCTCTGCTTTTAACACTGTCATCCCTCTTCATCTGGTAATGAAACTACTCCACCTAGGCGTCAACACTCCATTTTGTAACTGGATTCTTGACTTTCTCACAGACAGACCTCATAAAGTGTGCGCAGGTAATAACTCCTCGGATAGCATCACTCTTAACACTGGAGTCCCACAAAGATATGTGCTAAGTCCCTTGCTGTTCACCCTGTTAACATGCAATTGTACAGTCAGGTACAAAACAAAGCACATAATCAAGTTTGCTGATGACAGAACGGCGGTGGGCTTCATCAGTAACGACAACAAAACAGAGTGTAGAGATGTGGTGGAACAACTAATTAACTGGTGTTAAAATAACTTAGCACTAAACTATGTTAATTTTAAGCTTCGTAACTATGTTAATTTTAATCTTTGTATTGTATGCTTCTGTATACTCCTAATATTTGCTTGTAACCTGACCTGTGGAGCCTTTCTCCCTGGGCCTCCGCTGAAAATGGACATACATTCAGTCAGACCTTCCCGGTCAACAAATGTAAAATAAATAAATAAACATGAACAAGACATAAGAGATAATTGTGGACTACAGGAAAAATCACAAGGAACATTCTCTCCTCACCATCAATGGGGAAACAGTGGAAGGAGTGAGAAACACGAAGTTTCTGAGAGTGCACATTGATGAGGACTTGTCTTGGAACACCAATACAATGCCATAGTCAAGAAAGTGCACCAGAGATTGCACCTTTTAAAAAGGTTGAGGAGAGCAAATCTCCCATTGACAGTTCTCACTACTTCCTACAGAGGTACTACAGAAAGCATCCTGATGAACAGTCTCGTAATATGGTATGGAAGCTGCTCTTCCTCGGAGAGCAAATCCTTCCAGAGAGTGGTGAAGACAACTGAGAGGACCATCAAGACCACCTTAGCATGTCTTACACATATCCGGATGACTCAGCAGGGCCAGAGAAATAATTAAAGACTGCACTCACCCTGCTTACAGACTGCTCCTGCATCTATCATCTGGAAAGCACTTCTGAAGCGTACATTGCAGAACTACAACATTCAGGAACAGCTACTTCCCTAATGTCATCAGGATGCTGAACTCTAGTAACAACTATGCTCCATAATAGCTATATGGGTCTGTAGAAGCTTGTCTCAAATTCTACATTAACCTGGTTAACAGTCTCATCTAATACTTAGTGCAGTATTCATGACTGTAACTTGTAGGCCATCTAGGGCAGTAGCAATGCAGTAAAATACCTCTTCTTTCAGTGCAATACATGTTGCAAATTTGTAAATTAACCATAGTGCAATACTCTAAGGTCCATAGTGCTATACTCTAATGTTCACAGTGCAATACTCAAATATCTCTTTCTGTACAAGGATCAATGCAATGTCTTAACCAAGTACCTGTGCAATACTAAATCTCATGCAAGTAAGTGTTCACTGTGAAAAGTGTTAAAATGTGTTTCTAATTATGTGCAGTATTAGTCTGTCTACCTGCATGTCCGTGATGTAATAGCTAGGTGTTACATGTGTAAATGTCTGCAAAAATAGTCTATATGTTGTCTGTGCATTGAGTTCAGAGACACGGAACTTCATTCAGTTTTTGCATCTGTGTGATTTCTGAAAGACAATAAAGTTTACTTTGACTTTTTTAAAACATCTTAGTTATGGACAATAAAATGAACAAATAAAAAATAACAGCAGGACTTTTAGACTTCAAATACACTAAAACGTATGCCACTGCTTTTAAAACCAGTTTTGCAAGTTTCAGAGACATAAGTGAAAAATTGTTGGCCCACTGTCTACCCTGACTCCAAATCAGTAAACTTATTAATGTTCTTGTTCTTCAAACTCTATCCTCTTTGAGATAACAAAAAGCCACAGACTGTCTTACTTCCACTGATTTCCATTGGTGGTTTTCAGTTTTCAGTGGCTCAGATATGTATTTTATAAGAACTAAATGTAATTTATCAGCATGCTCAGAAGTAATTACAGTCTATAGGTATATTTCCATAATCACTGAAACAGGGCAAATGTAAAGCAAAAGCAGTGTATCACAGCCGTGTGGGGTCAGCTACTTGTCCAGGATGGCTTTTTATGTTTTCTGACATCACTGAAACAGGGCATAACTAGAGATCATGTCCCTGTGGAGCATCCTATCTCGCATATAACTAATTCATACCTCTCAACTGTCCCTGAATTTCAGAGATATCCCCGATTGGGCTGTAAGTCTTTCCTATAAGATATTCAAAACAAGTTTTGCATACTTCCACTGGTAGTTGACAAATTGCATCCAGGCTTGTAGGTCTTGGCCATTACCCTCTATTTTATTCTTTAGACTTACAATAATATTTGTCCACTACCAAGGCAAATTAATTTCCTCAAATGATTACTTAAATAACATTCCCAGTAGTCCTAAAAGTCTACATGTCAGCTCTTTAAGGTCATTATTAGAAATCTATTAAGTGTCATTGTTTTGCTTGGATTTACATTTGCAAGACAATCCATAAATACAATAGGGTCCATGTTTCACATAGTTGGAATAAACCAATTATAATTTGTTCTTCATAACTGATACAGTAATGAGTGTTCAAACAACGAAGAGTTGAGTTAAAAAACTTTTATAAACAACAAAGCTTTCAGGTTAAAAAAACCCTTTTTCAATGTTTCACAACCAGTACATTTAAAGACGCCCTTATATATACAACACATGAGTTAAATGATCATATGACCTACAGCCATCATCACATGATCATTACCAATATATAAACACATGAAAAACACATAAAAATATTTAACTAACATTTAAACTAATAACATTGTTTATCTATTAATCATCTAATGAATAGCTATATTCAAAAATATTCAAAAATATCTATATTGTACATACATCATAAAATCAACTTTTTTAACCTGAAAGCTTTGTTGTTTATAAAAGTTTTTTAACTCAACTCTTCGTTGTTTGGATTCCTTTGGATTTCGTTTCAGTGCGTTTTCTACAGTAATGAGTGTTCTCATAAATTCATTCGTGAATTTTAGTCATTGAATTTGTGCTCTTTACCATCATAGTTAAATAAAAGAGGACTGCCTTGTTTTCTCCAAGGATTCTCATGTAGTTATAAATGGTCCTTCTATTAGTAGTAGTAGCAATATTTATTATTATTATTACCGTTATAATCAGGCTTAGAAACTAATGCCAATTCAGATCTCTAAATCAGAGCTTGCTACATATTTTCTTCTGAAGAACATATAGAATTATTTTCAATGAAAGGTAGCAACTTAGCATCTATCTCCCGGATTCTCAAAAGCTTGCATGGAGTGCAAGATCGGTGCAGGAGCTCAAGCAGGCAATATGTCTGCCGTGCGATCCAGAAATACCCTGCAGGGACGTGCACAAGTGCTCCTGCACTAATCCTGCACAGACTAAGCGCTGGTATGCAAATCACCCCATTTGCAGGTGAAATCCATGCAAATGAGATGATATTGCAATCCAGGAAGCTTGCAACAGTCCGTGCAAGACTAGTGCTATCTGCAGAAATGTACTCGGTTAGTAACTGAGTACATTTCTGCAAAATCCAAAACGGAGCTATGACACCTCCAAATAAAGGCTGCATATCATGTAGTAAGCATGTCAATGGCCAAGTATAAGGCATTGCAAACATAAAAAAATACAAAAATCAACTTTTTTTTTAGCCGATCTCGGCTGTTTAAGCGTAGGGCAGTGGCGCGCAAACGGGATCTGGGGGAAAATAATAAAATAAACCCACAATAATTAGTCTAACTAAAATCACTATTCTGCCATGCAAGTCAATGTCAGGTAGAAGACAACCTGGCCAGTGAGTAGTGGTTGCTAAGGGGAGGAGGCTCAGTGTGAGATATGTAACTATGCATTAGCAGGCAACTCTATGCAAACGAGGGGAAGGATAGTGAATCCCAGTTTTTCCCAACATGTGAGTCAGGTCCCAACAGTGTAAGAGTAGGAACAGCTTGTTGCAAGCCTAGGAGTTAGATGACATAATGGGGGCGTGTGTCAGGCATACTGTAAGCGGACTGGAGCCCTGTGGCTCGGGTTTGCTCCCAGCTTAGCGCAGATAAGCTAGGAGTGTGTGTCTAAACTTGCTTAGCACTCTTTACAAAGCCAAAGCGGGTGTGTGCGCCATGCACCGGGTTTTACAGGAAGAAAACAGAGGTTAAACCAGGAAATAGCAGCAATGTGCACATTTGCGCACTCTGTTTGCGCGGCGCGCACACGGGCTTAAACAGGAAGGCAATGGGAAGGGTAAACAGCAGTATGAAGGCAACCAAGGAGAACTAGCTTAGCTGGCAGGTGAAATGTATCAGACTCGGCCAATTCCACAGGTAGCAGGCCAGCCCAGACCAGAACACTGCTATAAACTAAGCAAACACCTTCTCCTCTGGTGTTTCCCATACTCTACACCACTGGTGTAAACAAGTGGGGAACTTTTAACACTCACAACAGCAAAATGATAGGGGCTGCAATAGCTATCATACAACTTGTGAAAGAGGCTGAGGGTGGAGAGGATGTGAATGTTGTTGATCAACCCACAGTGAGGAGATGGAGAAGAGTGTACAGACCTAGGGTAACCTACCAGGGGCTACATAAGCTGGAGATAGTGGAGCACTATAGGGTGGACAGCGACCTCCTACAGCAAATTGTTGACCTGTGCCAGCCACGCCTGACACACAGAACTAACAGAGGGGAACCCATCCCAGTGGATACCAAGATATGTGGAGGCCTAAGAATACTAGCTACAGGTACCTTCCAAAGGCCAACTGGGGATATGATGGGGATTTCACAGGCATCAGGATCCAGGGTACTCCACCAGTTCCTGGATGCCATGTCAGCACATGTCGGTGAGCACGTATATTTCCCCAACACCCATGAGGCGTTGGCCAGCAATATGCAACTGTTCCACCAAACAGCAGAATACCCTGCGGTAGTGGGTGCTATAGACTGCACACACATATGCATCAAATCACCACCCAGTGAGTGGAGTAGGGTCTAAATCAACCGCAAGGGCTTCCCCTCCTTCAACTGCCAGGTCGTGTGCGATGCCCAGGGCATAATAATGAATGTGTGTGCTGCTGCCCTGGAAGTTATCACAATTCCAACATCTGGCATTTAACGCAGCTGTACCAGAGATTTGCCAATGGGAACATCCCTCACGATCACCTAGTGGGGGATGCTGGATACGCACTGGAGCCGTGGCTGATGACACCCATCAGAAATGCACACACACTCGAACAAGAACTCCATAATGAGGCACACGCATAGACCAGAATTATAGTAGAGCATGTTTTTGGGATGCTCAAGTCCTGGTTCCAGTGCCTGGACACATCCGGTGGAGCCTTGCAGTACTCACCAGCTACATGTATCCAAATTGTCTTTGTATGTGCCATGCTACACAATATGATCCTGCAGAAACAGCTGCAGCAGGAACAGCACGGGGCAGGGCCACATGGCCCCCCACCATTGCCAAGGCCTGCACAGGCACAGAGTGACTCAGAGGAGGAACAACCTGAGCCTGCCCCAGCAGGCAGAAGGAGGCATGCCCAGTATGCCTTGGCCTTGGCAAAGAGGCAATGGATAGCACATACACTGACACAGGAGGGATCCAGGGAATAACACCTCTCTCCGACTCTCAAATACAGTAAAAGGGATGCCAAACAGTACATTACCTGTGCCTAACCATGTGTAGGGAGTGTAGTATGTGCATCCGACATAGGTAGCCCTGCAGCACCACCCTCAATACTGGGACACCTACAAGGTAAGTGACTCACACATGTAAGTCAGAGGGGGGGTCACATACCCAACAACAGTCACAGCCAGCAGGACAGGTGTAGAGAAACACAAACAAAGGCTGTGCTATGGCCTCAGAATGAGGCCTAAGGGTAACCTCCCCCCAGGCCTACACAGACAGACTACAGCAGGTCAGGCACTGGGATGTCAGTTCTGAAGGGTAGGAAGTCAGAAACGAATATGTAGGTAATTAAAAGCTCAGATCTGTAGTACACGAGTATGCCTCTAGCCAGCACGATAGGTAAGACTACAGACTGAAATGAAGTACCCGACATACTAGTACAGTCCTAGTAAATGTGTACAAGTGTCAGGTGTGCCCCCCTATCCGACGCAGAAATGTAGTCACTGTCAGGTGTGCCCCCCCAATCCTGTGTAGAAATGTAAAATAAGTCAGGTGTGCCCCCTCATCCTTTGTAGAAATATAGTAACAGTCAGGTGTGCCCCCCCAATCTGGTGTAGAAATATAGAAATAAGTCAGGTGTGCTCCCTCCCATCCTACGTAGATATATAGTAACAGTCAGGTGTGCCCTTCCCACAATCCTGTGTAGAAATGTAGAAATAGTCAGGTGTGCCCCCCCATTCTATGCAGAAATGTAGTAACAGTCCATGCCAAATGATCGACAGATACTCTGCAGAGACAGCATGCTACCTGTAGGTGTACAACACAAAGGTCAGCACTGCAGTACAAACTACCTGGACTCGATCCACACATTCAATACAGACGGCGATACTGGGCATGCCCACACACAGAGTAATGAAGGCAATGTCAGTCAACAACATACTGAAAGGTCATAAAGGGCATGCTCACACACTTAAACACAAGAAGGCCATGTCTGCAAACACCAGTGGACCAGACATATCTGGCAGCCACAGATGCTAGTGCAGACACTCCTCAGTATGCACCACACATGCTTTGCACACAAAGTGGATAGGAATACAGGCATATATGTAAGGACAACACACTATAATAAGCCAAAGGTAGACAAACATAGATGGGTGGAAGAGGGTGACTAACAAGGAGCCATCTAGGGCTCTCCCACCCAGCACACAGGCAAAGGACCACAACCACACGAGGGTCTGATGTCACACACTGCAGATACTAGCCACCGGTATCTGTCAGCATTACAGAGTATGTGGGGCACGTGCCAGCTATGCAACATGACTGTTCAAGGAAGTAGTCATCTAGCAGCTGTATACACATACCTGTGGAATATGACACAGGATGTGCCCACATGTGGCGTGTCAACCTCTAGATGAATGGGTTATGGCCCATGCACACACACTGCCCTCCCCATAGCCCCACTATGACAAGCCTGCTGAGGTCATCTACTGTGAAATACACCTTTGGGAGAGTTGTAGCCCAGTAATCTCCATGGCGCGTCCCATATCTGCATACTGCTGTAGTGTGATAAACTAGTTAGTAGGAGTTCTAACCCCAGCCTTAGCAAGTGTGTGTGTGTGTGTGTGTGTGTGTGTGTGTGTGTGTGTGTGTGTGTGTGTGTGTGTGCGCATGTCTGTCTGACTCTGTAGAGAGCAATGCTTTTTAGGGTAGTCACACTCCTTAAAATTCAAATCCTCATCTTTGGCAATGCTGCTGATGTCATCCACCTAGAAATACACCTCGGGGTAGCTGTAGTCCAGTAAGCCCTGTAGTGTGTCCTGTAACTGTGACCTGCTGTAGTGTGACAAACTAGTTAGATAGCTGTTCTGTGTGTGTGTGTGTCTGTCTGTGTAGAGAACAATGTTTTTAGGGTAGTCACACTCCCTACAATTCAAATGCTCATCTTTGGCAAGGCTGCTGATGTCATCCACCTAGAAATACACCCCTGGGAAACTGCAGTCCAGTAGTCTTCATAACGTGCCCTGTAACTGCATACTACTGTAGTGTGATAAATTAGGTAGGTAATTGTTCTAATATAAAACATGGTAAGTGTGTGTATCTGTCTGACTCTGTTTGTGTAGAGCAATGCTTTTTAGTGTAGTCACACTTCCTACAATTCAAATGCTCATCTTTGGCAAGGCTGCTGATGTCATCCACCTAGAAATACACCTCTGGGAAGCTATAGCCCAGTAATCTCCATAGCATGTCCTGTAACTGCGCATTGCTGTAGTGTGATAAATTAGGTACATAGCTGTTCTAATCCCAGACACAGCAAGTGTTTGTTTTTGCGTCTGTCTGTGTAGAGAGCAATGCTTTTTAAGGTAGTCACACTCCCTACAATTCAAATGCTCATCTTTGGCAAGGCTGCTGATGTCATCCACCTAGAAATACACCTCTGGGAAGCTGTAGCCCAGTAATCGCCATAGTGCGTCCTGTAACTGCGTACTGATGTAGCGTGATAAATTAGATAGGTAGCTGTTCTACTCCCAGACATGGCAAGTGTGTGTGTTTGTGGTTATGTCTGCTGACCGTGTATGTGTAGAGAGCGATGCTTTTTAGTGTAGTCACACTCCATACAATTTGTATGCTCTACTTTGGCAAGGTTGCTGATGTCATCCACCTAGAAATACACCTCTGGGAAGGATATAGCCCAGTAATCTCCATAGCATGTGCCAGTACTGCGTACTGCTGTTGTGTGATATAGACCTCTGTTAGGGGTTTTATACCCACGCATGTCGGCTGTGGATGTTTTGTGTGTGTTTCAATGTCTGTGTAGGAAGCAATGCATTTTAGGCTAGTCACACTCAGCACATGTCCAATGGCCTACTTTGGCAGTCCTGCTGATGTCATCCAATGTGAAACACACCTTTAGGAAAGGAGGTCTCCAGTGATCCCTGTGGTGCATCCTATAACAGCTCCATACTGTAGTGTGACATAGACCTCTGTTAGGGGTTCTCTACCCACACATGTCGGTTGTGGATGTTTTGTGTGTGTTTCAATGTCTGTGTGGGGAGCAATGCATTTTAGGCTAGTCATGCTCAGTACATGTCCAGTGGCCTACTTTGGCAGTCCTGCTGATGTCATACAATGTGAAATACACCTTTGGGGAAGGAGGTCTTTGGTAGTCCCTGTGGTGCGTCCTATACCAGCTCCCTGCTGTAGTGTGATGTAGACCTCAGTTAGGGGTTTTATACCCACACATGTCAATTGCGGATGTTTTGCATGTGTTTCAATGTCTGTGTGGGGAGCAATGCATTTTAGGCTAGTCACACTCAGTAAATGTCCAATTGCCTAATTTGGCAGTCCTGCTGATGTCATCCAATGTGAAATACACCTTTGGGGAAGGAGGTCTCCTGTAATCCCTGTGATGCGTCCTATAAAAGCTCCATGGTGTAGTGTGATATAGACCTCTGTTAGGAGTTCTATACCTGCACATGTTGGTTGTGGATATTTTGTGTGTGTTTCAATGTCTGTGTGGGGAACAATGCGTTTTAGGCTAGTCACACTCAGTAAATGTTCAATGGCCTACTTTGGCAGTCCTGCTGATGTCATCCAATGTGAAATTCACCTTTGGGGAAGAAGGTCTCTAGTAATCCCTGTGGTGTGTCCTGAAACAGCTCCATGCTGTAATGAAATATAAACCTCTGTTAGGGGTTATATACCCACACATGTCGGTTGTGGATGTTTTGTGTGTGTTTCAATGTCTGTGTGGCGGCGAGCAATGCATTTTAGGCTAGTCACAGTACATGTCTAATGGCCTACTTTGGCAGTCCTGCTGATGTCATCCAATGTGAAATACACCTTTGGGGAAGGAGTACTCCAGTTATCTCAGTGGTGCATACTATAACTGCGTAGCGCTGTTGTGTAATAAACCAGTAAAGTAGGGAGGGGGTTCAACTCCCAGACATGACATGTGTGTGTGTGTGTGTGTGTGTGTGTGTGTGTGTGTGTGTGTGTGTGTGTGTGTGTGTGTGTGTGTGTTTGTAACTTGTATCCTGTGTGAAGGTGGGTGTGAGTGTGTGACACCTGGGCCCAATGTGTAGCGGGTTTTGCAAATGTCTTTTATGGTGGCCCTATATCACAATGTCCACTGTACAGGGATAACAGATGTGAAATAGTCGAGAGGCTGGGGTGCAAATCCATACCCATACATGTGACATCACGGCCAGGCAATCACAGTTAGCAACCCCAATATTACACAGAGCACGCTCTCAACCCATGCCACATACACACACACACACACACACATATGCCGAGGCAACAGCCAATATGTGTGTAGTACACTGCATATTGGCGACTGATAGCAACTATGGAGTGACTGCAGTGGCCTACAGAGGGCATGACAACCTGTCCATCTGTGCAATAGGCACATACATGCAGACAGTGCACCTTCCCCATGTTCCCCACTGGACACCTGCTGCACCTGTGGTCCCATCACGTGACCCACAAAGGACATACTATGCCTGAAAACATGCCCTGTATGGACAGATGCCACTGACACCAGGGAATGCCATTAGCATGCTATCACTGTAGGTGCAGGGTTAATCTGTTGTCCATTACCAGTTCCTGCCACAGGTGGCCAAGACTGGCACATCTGACGATAACCTGTGTACACATCATGGGCCCAACACCCCAGGTACAGTTCCACATGTCACTGTACATGCACGTGGGAGGTGTGCACATCCCAGACACCGACCATGTCATGGACTAGGGAACACATACATGGCAAGCAATGCACAGCATTGGCCACACACAATAGCCACCCAGGTGACTGGATGGTGGCTACAATACCCATCTGTGTGGGAAAATGCAGAAACCGCAGGCCTGAACTACAATGCAGACCACTGTCAGGTGGCCTGATGCCAAGGTATACCCATCACCTAACCTTGTATAGCCATCTGGCACAGTCGACCACCACATACTTGTGCAGAAATGCACCCATGCATGTCAGTACTGGCACTCTGTGTGTTTGTGCTTGTGTTGTATGATGTGTATGATCACATTCACACTCACTACAACCCCAGTGGCATACTGAAGCATGCTGTCTGACATCAGACACCTCCCCATACCTTTTGCCCATATAACCTCTGTATGACCCATGTGGTGCATGTGATACCTGCACAGTAATGTGTTGTGGCAATCTCACTAGGGATGAGCTGTATTTCTTGCACTGCCAAGTGTGTCAATGTGTGTGCGTCCCTGTGAGAGTGTGAATGTGTTGACACTGGCACCTGTTCATGCGGAAAGCCATGTGTATATCACCTACTGTATAGCTACCATATCCCTATTGCAGATGTCACTCACCATCACATATATGTTCTGCGGACTCCACAACAGGTAACCTATGTGGCGCACCCAACAACTGCATAGGACTGTAATAGCACTACATAGTCATCAGGAGTTTGATACCCTGTGCTGGTAGGTGTGTGATACAAACATGCTTAGGTTTTACTCTCCCACCCCTCCCTGACTTGTCGATGCCTCTGTCTGCCTCTCTCACTCCCCCACTGGTGGATGTGGAGACCTATACCTGCTTTTCTTAGGCAGCAGCATGTGTATTTTAGGTAATGCTCATAATCAGCTGATGGCCTTTGCATGAATTGCAGCCCTCCCCTAGCTGACTGCATGTGGAACAGCTGTGGTAACATTCCCATAGCCAATTAAATGGAAACACACTCCAATATCTAGGAACATCATGTTTGTGTTGGTCCTTTTCTTTCACTGTGAGCAGGAACTCGTTCTGTTGTTTGGCAAACAGCATCTCAGATGGAGTGCGGATTTACCTCTGATAACATACACTGTGGAAACAGGCCAACACACAGGAGGGGGATGGGCCTGACCTGACTACAGACTGTAAGTGCTGCTATACTGCATTCGTAGTAATGTTGGTTTAACAGGGTGTGTGCAGATATGGCTGTACTACATGTATGAATACCTGCCATGTCAGCTGTATGTTTATGAGGACTCCCCATCTCTAGGGTCATCCGCAGACTGGGCAGTGTGTGGTGCCTTTGGAGTCATGTGTTACCCACAGAACATGTATCTGTGAACTGCAGAAAGTAGTGCAAGGAATGCAGTCTGTAGATGGTGAAAGTCATGACAGTTACTGACTTCATATCCCTCATAGGACATATGTTGTAACAAACCCTGGTACAACAGTAAATGTATGATGTTACCACAGCGGTTCCCAATTAAAACCACGAAGGTCCACTTACGCGGATATGGAAACGTCGACACGTATTCAGCAAACTGTGAAAACACTGATCATCCTGAAGCACGAAATACGAAATGTCGAATCGTCATAGCTGGCTCTTCTGCGGTATAGCTCCGTAAGGTAAGTGTGCGAAAGTTATGGACCTTACGTTTAGGGTGCGGGTTAAGGTAAGTGCATAGATAGTAATGTATGCAAGGTTTAGTGTAGGGTTAGAAGTAGGGTTTTGTTAAGTGTATGTGTATGGATTATTTATTTTGTTTGGGTATAGCTCCTTAAGGTAAGTGTGCGATAGTTACGGACCTTAGGGTAAGGGTGCAGGTTAAGGTAAGTGCATACATGGCAGTATATGCAAGCTTTACTTTAGGGTTACAAGTAGGATTTTGGTTAGTGTATGTATGTGGTTTATTTATTTTGTTTGGGTAGGTAGTATGTAGCAGGCGGTGGGGTTGGCCAACTATGATGACTCGAGATTATGAATTTTGCAGTTTAGGGCGTTCGGTGTATTTGCGGTTCACGCAATATGTGTAGCTGTTTAGGTATTCACTGAAAAGGACTTTCGTGGTTATAATATAGACCCATCACAGCAACGTGTCAATATTGACCCTGTGTATGTGCTTCCAGCCACAACTCGGTCAACCTTTGTACATATGTCATGCATTAAGAGGTGCATATGTGCTGTACACCATAATTAGTGTCATCATATCTGATAACAAGCCAGCGAGATATCAGACTGCTACACATGTTATGTACAGTAGAGGTTATATTTGATGATATAACCTGGACATACTATGGTTGTTTGTACAGTACTGAGGTCTGTGTACTTATGGTGAATGTCACAGTGGGTGTATTGTTAATATGTACCTTGGCCTGTGTACAGACTGTGATAGTTGTCATCGTCCTAGGTCCCGTCCTATCTGATGTTACATGCTGCTCCACTGTATGTTACTGTATTGGATTACATGTTTGTAGGGCCATACACACACATGTCCCATACCACAGTCAGTCATTAGACCAAACTGTGTAGCGGCCCAGTATATGTAGGGTTAGTGTGTGAGTGGCACATATGAGGATGGTGTCGAACAGCTCATAAACTGTAATATCATGCTAGCTTGCCATACGTGGATGTGGCTGTGTTCTCTTTGGTTGTGGTTATGCACTTTCACACAGGTGTATCTTACCCTGTGCTGTGACATGCCTGTACAGCCTGCTATATATGCAGGTACATGTGCATCCCCCATAGGAGATGTAGCCCAGTGTTGAGCTAGTCTGCCTGTAGCTTGCACAATGCATTGTTACATGCCTAGCAGCTTAGTGTACTTACCCAGTGATATGTCACATGCAGATACTTGCCAGATGTACTGCTGCTGGGCCTCCCTTAACAGTCATGTATGTCAGACAGAGCAGTGGGATGCTGTACAAATGTATGTCAATATCTAGTGAGTAGTATGTGACCATGGCACCCCTGTACTAGTGGTTATTACGTGTCAGGCCAGACAGGGGTGTGTAAATGCATAACCTATGGTGGCATATGTATACCAGTCGTTATATGTTATACCCATCTACATGGCTGTTAACATCCATATTGTCAGGCATGGTACACATGTTTTGCACTAAGGGGTTCTGTGTATACCTCTGGACTGTAGAGAGTGTGTCGGAATGTCCACACATATTGGCCAATATCTCAGCTGCAGTCGACAGGGGCAGTATGTGCTAACAGCGGTACTTTACTATGATGTCCTTAGGATGTCTGTCAGTAGCCAATGGCACACGTGGAAAGCAGATGTGACCTCCCACACACACCATGTCTGTGAAGACAATCCCAATTACAGTAGCAATAGTATATAGAACTGTAATAGTACACAAATAAAGGTTTTCCATTTCTGCAAACCTATGTGTGGTGTTTAGTCCTATGATCTCTCAGTGGGTATATGTTGCAGGCAATGACTGCCATTTGTATGGGTGGCCATACCTCTGAACTGTACAGATTTTTGCAGAATGTTCAGATTTTTGTGTTATATTTTTGGTGTTCCTCCTAAAATCTGTACCTTTCTAACAAATAACCGAGGATTGAAGTCATTAAATAATGACAAATATTTGAGTTTAAGATTCCACATCCTTCACAAAATTCATGTTAATGCAAAATATCAACTTTCTAAGTTTGTAAGAGCAATATTTAAAATATGTCCCCCCCATCATTTTAGGCTTTGTCTAGATTTTTTGCTCTAAGAAATTGAGAGGTATGTGGGTAGCCATTACAGTGTCCAGGTGTTCAGGTGTGAACTGTAGGCATAGTAGCTGTTCCATATTTTGTGCACCTTCTACGTATGTATCTTACTGTACATATCTTTGCGTGTGTATGTGTAGTAACATGTACAGCTATATATATATATGTAATTATACATATATATGTAAATCTGTATCTGCATATATTTGTCTGTGCATACGTATCCGGGGGATGTCGATAGCTTCCACATTTTACATTTCCTATGGGTGCCAGACTGTACTGCATGATATGTTACCAATACCAGCCTGACATCATACAGGTGGGATGTAGTACTGTTAACATCTTGTGCCCATGTCATGTCAGGTCCTGGTTATGGGATCTGCAACACATGGTAGTGTATTGCAGGGCAGACGTGTTTGTCTGTGGAGGGGTATGCCTATTCGTACAAGAAGTATATTGTTTGGGGCCTCTCAACCCCATTAATGGTGCATGTGGACATATTTGTTTTTGTTAATCTACCATTGTTATCTACAGGTGTATGACCACATATACCTATATATATATATATATATATATATATATATATATATATATATATATATATATATATATATATATATATATATATATATATATATATATCTGCTTACATATATATGACTATGTCTGTATATACCTACATAGATATATATCTACGTACATATATGTACCTTGCTGTATATATGTAGACATATAGGTAGAGACATATATATGTGTCAATGTAGGCATTTGCATGTATATATGTTCATATATATTTACATATATGTATATATTTCTAAATATACATATATATGTACATCGACATATATATATATATATATATATATATATATATATATATATATTTATATATTGACATATATAGATACATTGTATCTGTTTAGATATTAATATATTTACACAGACACATACATCTAGATGTTGGTATACATTCTCTGTACTGTTGCATGACTGGGCTGGGTGATATGTTTCTGAAAACATCGATTTATATACATCTGGCGTGGCTTATTGGTAAATCACTTTGTCTATGGTGTGCAGGATCCTGGGTTCGAGCCTTGCAGAGGCTGTTTATTTTGTTGCGAGGCAGAACAAGGGCCGCTGGATACAGAGTGATTAAGGCACTTTAAAGCAGTTGTAAGCGGATTTGCATGGGTATGTGCAGAGCTAAGCACTGCTAACTACCAGTTAAAGTTTCTTATACTCTGTTAGCTTCTGAACTGCTTAACCTGTGTAGGCAGTGCTTACCCCCATGCAAACAGGCTTAAACTCGCTTACTGCTGCTTAAAAGCACTTACTCCCACTTACCCCCATGCTAATTTCTTTAAAAGAAAAGAAAAAGGGGTTGATAGGAAAGTGGTGAAAAAAGGGGCACAAAGAGAGAAAGACAGTAAGCCAGGGATGTGCAGGAAGGCTGTAAGGAAGGTCCATAGCTGCCCATTTCTTCTACAGCAACAGCTGTGCATATACACTGAATTTGGAGGTAGATTTGGACACTCAAACCCCTGGATTGGGGTGAGGACAACAATAATCTGTTGTGATGCCAATTAAACCAGATTACTTGTGTCCAGTGGACATGTGTGCGAAATGGACAGCTATATATGGGGCGATATTTCATTGTGGGAACAGATTGCCCTTTTTGTTTTTTCAGGTGAGAATGGGATGTTGGAGAGGGGTAGTAGGTATATTTGGGGTGGTAGGTGGGGTAGGTTAACAGACAAGACAAGACGCATACAGGGGCAGTATATGACACATGTGGGTGGTAAACACCTTGGACAGGGAAGGGTGTTTGGAAGTCACAAGCCCATGAGTCCCCAAAGTGGGACTGAGGCCTCCACCTATGGGCAGTCACCACTGCACCTTCACGGCACCAAAGGTGGCTGTGCTGGGGCTGGGTAGAAGGGGCAGGCTCACCCTCTAATTGTGCCACACAGCCCTTAAGCTGGCATAGCTGGTCTTGAATCTCCCTGTCGAGCTCCGTATGTACCACGGTCCGGACCTGATGGCGGGTGACAGGTACCTCTCCGTCCCCGCTCCCAGGGGGGGCTGAGCCCCATCCCCTGAGGCAGTTCCACCCAAAGATGGTGCAGGGCCAACGGAGGAGGAGGTCCAAGGCTGGGCCCCAAACGTGCTGGCGCCCAGTGCCATGGCCAGCTGAGGTGAGACAGGTGGGTCCGCTGGGACCTGCCTGCCCATACAAGCTATGGTGTTGCAGTTTTAGGACAGATATCAGTTAGTAATGGTCAACAGCATTCAGGATTAGTTATAACAGCATGCATAGGTATTCCTATTAACCCAAGACACCAGATTTACAACAGTTTGAGCAGAACACATGCATATATGGGGCAACAGTGGCCATTACAACAGCATGCAGGTTTCATTGATGGTAACAGGCCACCAGTATGGGAGTATATTAACATGGCATAGGCATAGAACCAAATTTGAATATTTATAAACCAATAGGAAATATGTCCCAACAAAAGATTGAAGTGTACACGTACCCATTTAGGTATGTAATTAGGTTATTGTTGCACATTTGGGGTTTGTGAATGGACGATCTTGTCTCCTGAACCTGACTGACTTCTTCGAATCAGTCTCCAGAGCCATGGACAAGGGTAAGGTGGTCCACACAGCCTATCTAGACCTTGCCAAGGCCTTTGACACCATCCCTCACTCTGGAGTCATAGACAAACTTACTAAGCTGGGCATTAATCCCTACATCACCCAATGGGTTGCTAACTGGCTTACTGATAGAACCCACACTGTAAAAGTAGCCGACTCCAAATCCAGCTCCAGACAAGTGACAAGTGGAGTACCTCAGGGTTCAGTCCTGGGACCGCTCTTGTTTGGCATCTACTTCTCTGAAATACAGGCCAACACTAAGGGACTCTGGATAACAAAGTTCGCAGATGACTGCAAACTGGGAGCCATTATTGAATTCCCAAATGATGTGGATACTCTACAAAAGGGCCTTACAGAAACAGATGCTTGGTGCCAGAGCCATGGGCTCAAGCTCAATGCCAAGAAATGTATAGTTATCCCCTTGGGAAAAAACATGTACCCGTGAATTACCATATAGGTGGCAGTACACTAAACACCGAAAGTGTGATAAGAGACTTAGGGACACAGGTGGACAGTGGTCTCACCTTCGATAACCACAGCACCACAACAGTCAGGAAATCCTTCTATGTGGCACACCTCATCACTAAGGGCTTTTCATCCAGAAAAAAGGAGGTCATTGTCCCACTGTACTCATCCCTCATTAGACCCATTATAGAATACAACGCCCCGTTTGGTATGTACCTCTCAAGACATCTGCAACAACTGGAAAGGTCGCAGAAATACCTCACTAAAAGAATCACAGGCCTAAAGCAGATGCCCTACGCTAACCGCCTTAAAAAACTCCAGCTATACTCTGTCGCATATCCTCTACTCAGAGGCGATCTCTGCTTAACATACAAGGCCATGTCAAACCCAGAGCTGTTGGACATGCTACACTTAAAGAAATCCCAATCCCTCAGAGCCACATGCTCCAGGGATCTAAACCTTGTCATCACAATAAACAAAACATGCTGAAGGGATAGGTTCCTGATCCAGAGACTCCCCAGACTCTGGAATAGATTGCCCATACATGTCAAGCAGAGTGCCTCTTTGGCCCTCTTCAAAAGGAACCTTGACGATTGGATGGGAGAAAGGAAATTCACCCCAGGGATCACGTTAGTCGCCCTGCTAGACAGGGGTCCAGGGAAGTAAATAGTGTGGGAAGAAATAGCCAGGGAATTGTTATGGCTAGGCTTGTATAGGCCCTAGAGCTGATAGCCTAGTACCAACATATGAACCTATGAACACATATGGTGGGGGTGAGAGAGAGAGGTCAATTAACTAATATATCCTTGTAGTTTTCACAACTTTCTTAGTCACTGCAGTGATCTGTCCTTTACGTGTAATAACACTACCCAATGGCCTTACTTTGTACAATGGTATGTTTATAGATTAGTAGATAAGTGGACTGTGTCTTACGTATAGTCTATACCTCTTACCTGTTATAGCTGTTGAGAAAATATTTTTAAGACTACCTGACAAATTCTACACATACTACCAGATTCCATGCTTGTAGACAAGTATACAAGTGAACTGTGTTGTACCTACAGTCTACACCTCTTACCTGTTATAGCTGTGGGGAAAATCTTTGTTAACACTACCTGACAAATTCTACACATATTCCCAGATTCCATGCTTGTAGACAAGTATAGGAGTGAACTGTGTTTTAACTACAGTCTACACCTCTTACCTGTTACAGCTGTGGAGAAATGTTTGTTAACATTACCTGACGAATATTACCTATACTCCCAGAATCCGTGTTGATGTTATACACATATCTAACAATCCGTTATTGCACACACTCCGGTCAAGGCTTGACAGGATGCAGGTGTTAATGTGACATATTTTGGAATAGCTGTCATACACTTTGGGTGAGGTGCTACAATGACAGGTTTGCTTTCATATACATTCTCTTTTTATGTTCAGGTCTCACTATCCATTATATGTCAGTATAAGCTGCCGACATTTCTTGGATCATCTCACTGATTTGTCAGGGGAACAGGTTACTGGGCAGCAGATATGGGCCATTTATTTGGACATGCTGGACAGATCAGAACAGTCGATGGGTATGACTATGCATACAGCTTACTACCTGAACATTCTGCCACAGTCTGTACAGTTGATGGTTATGATTATGCTTACAGCTTACTATCTGAACATTCTAGCAAAGTCTGTACAGTTGTTGGGTCTAATTATGCATACAGCTTTCTATCTGAACATTCTCACAAACTCTGTACAGTTGTGGGGTATGATTATGCATACAACTTACTACCACTCCCAGGATTCAAACCCCTGCTGTGTGTGGTAAAAATATTACAGCTGATATCACAGTACAGTGTGCTATCAGGGAACTGGTGTGAAGCATTCCAATGGTTTCTAAGTCTCCCTCAGTTGTTCTATATGACTGACCTCTTGGGACTTCCAACACTGTTATACTGAACTTCCTACACATTTTATCTGTGCTCAACAGTGTGGGTAACACTGCTTAATACAACAGTACTATTTACAGAATGCAACACTACAGCAAGATATGAAAGCAGAATGTACACAAGCACTCCAGGGGTTACACTTTTATTCACAAGATATTACACCTTTATTTTCACACAATCTACATGACAGTCTTCCTACCATATTGTCTGGTTTATTCAGTACATCCCATACACAATACATTTTTTATACTGGTATAACACTTTCTAGAACTGTTATATTTTCTTCTTATGACAGTACATGCAAGATTATTACTAACCTGCCTCGCGACGCAGCCTTTGCAGCCTAGCAGCATGGGTTTGCTGGTTCGCAACCCACTCATCTGCAGCTGTCAGAGAAATACAGTGATATTTAACCATTACCTATCCATAGTATACAAAAGCTAGGCAATCATTATCTACGTAGTAGAATGGGCACAGTGCTGGGGCATCGGCCATCTGCCTTGATTCTTGGATCCACTGCTCCAAGAGATCACCCCTCCGCTGCTTCAGGTCAGTATGGTGATGCCTGACATGCTCACCAGTCTGGGGGATACAAGTGGCACTGGTGAGGTCATGGGCGAAAATGTCCCAGGCCTCCACTTTATACTGAGAGCCCTGGTACTGGCCCTGCAGTAGTATCTCCTCATGGTGTTTTACCAGGAGCCATACCATGAATCTGGACTCCTGGGTGCCCCAGCGCTGCACTCTAAATCGAGTGCCATTCCCAACTCCAGCCATTCTGCCTACAGTAGGGAGCTGCAACCAGTTATGGGAATTATTGGCACCTGTGGGGTTTAAATTCTCTCAATTTCCCGCACTTTCCCGTGACTGGATGATTTTGAAAAGGCTAAGCTATGGGCACACCTGCTTACCTAATGTTGGCATTGCTTAAAGGGGTACACCACTGGGAAGATTGACTTAGCCGGCCTACGCATTGCTTACACCACGTAAGCTGAGCTGTGCAATGCTTTGCATTGCTTAATATTTAATTAGCATTATATTTTCCTTTTGACATTGATTTATTATTTGTTACATGTTATATCTGTGTCTGGTATCTGTGATTCATGTGTACGTACACTGTATGGGGTCCTGGGGACTTCAACACTTTATTACAATAACACCTCACATCTAGCTTTACTGCATTACTCCAGTTCACATATTTATGTTATGTAGCAGGTTATACAACATCACACTGTACATGGATTCATTTCACATGTTCAGTTTGATTTTCCTATGGTGAGGATTTGTTTGTTGAAACTTCCATATTAGGTACTGCTATGATGGCTTAGTGGTTGACTACTGTGACTGTAGGTTGCAGGGTCCTGGGTTTGAGCCTTACAGAGGCTGTTTATTTTGTTACTGGGCAGAACATGGGCCATTGGACAGAGAGTGATTAAGGCACTTTAAAGCAGTTGTAAACGGGTTTGCATGGTGGTAAGCACTGCTAACTTCTGGTTACAGTTTCTTACACTCAGTTAGCTTCTAAATTGCTTAGTCTGTGTAGGCAGTGCTTACCCCCGGGTAAACGCACTTAAACACGCTTACTTTTGCTTACATATCCTTACTCCTGCTTTGTTGTGCTTAAACCTGCTTACTAGTGCCTTATTCATTATGACACTGACACTTCACATGTACATTTCCTGCAGTACTCCAGTTCATAAATATATGTTATTTAGTGGGTTTTGCAACAAAAATATTGGTTATAACGTGCTTTGCCATGTAAAATAGACTGTGCTGCAGTGGGACTCGAACTGGGAATGCCTGCTCATTAGGCGAATACTCTGCCCACTACACTATTGCTGTGTTGCTTCATTTGCATATATCTTCCTTGTTATCCTCTTCAGCCTTTTAAGCTGCTTTAACCATAGCTAAGCGATGGGCACACCCGCACACCTATCGTTAGCTGTACTCAGATTTAAAAAAAATAAAGGGGTTTCTTCATTTGATTTTTATGTAATGTTGCTGTTGTACACACGGGGAACTGTTGGTGGGGATATATGGACACCTACGAGTGATCTCACTCATTTCTTACCACTTTCTGCTGTTCTATATTGCAGGGGCATGTTTATTCTGAGAGCTCTGCTCTCAGACATGCCCCCTGCACTTGTACACGTTCCGTGTAAGCCTAGGAGCTCAGGCAGTGCACCTTCATTAATATGCATGGCGCGCTGCCGTCCTGCTCTTAAATGGTCGCTTCCGTGCAGGACTAAGCTAGTCCTGCACAGAAGATTAGTGAATCCAGGGGTATGTTTTATATAGGTGTATGTGTATGCATCTTTATAATATTCTTTTTTTCTCTCAGTGACAACAGTCCTACATTCTATAGAATGTTTGAGACCAAATTTTTCTTTCTCCCTTTGGAAGAATATGTTAACTAACACTTTACTGTTTTCTTAGTCAGGCCCTCCAGCAAATTCCAGTCATTTACAATGCTGTGAGCTTTACAGTAATATCCATAACAGCTTTATGCTATATGACAGCAAGGCAAATATGTGTGGGTAGAGTCACATGACCACCGTGGGCAGTGAGTACCCTGCAAGTAACATATGCAAGGGCAATACTAAGGTATAATTCATATGATTGTTACGTCTTCTAGTAGCAATGACTATAACTTAATTCACATCCAGATCATCCAAAATTATTGAAAAGTCTTTGCAGATCTTGAATTACAGTCCTGAGCCCTACATGACAAAGATTAAGATACTAGATTTTCAACAATTCCAAGACTTTGCTTGTTTTATGTCTTTGTTCATATAGCAAATGGACAATCAGATAGTACTATGTGATGCTCTACTGAAGCTGCAGAAATTAAAACGGGATCAGCTACAGAAACACAGATGCACAGAATTTATTCTACTACTGATATCTTGGATGTAGAAATATCCATGTAGAAGTGCCACACTTTATTGTATTAACAAGTAAAGAAGCACACTCCTCTAACACTGATTACAAAGAGATACCAATTAGTCCTGTTTCTTCAGTGATTTCACTTCATTATATTCATTCTTTCTGTCAGAAGATTTAAGTTCTGAAACATGCCATCTGAAAAGAACCACAGATGTGTAGAATATGACGTCCTTATCGAAGGACTTCTACACTTCTGGGACTGACTTGGGAGGGGACAGCAGTCTCCTGCAGAAGTCATTGTTCAGGCAGTCAAGGGATACCTAATCCTACCTTGCTATAACCAAGCACATGCCAAGATCTACATGCTTCTGCATTAGTTTCCTGCCTCTTTTAGGAGCAGAGAAGCAGTGGGCAAGCTACAACTCACCTCTAATTGAGCAAGCAAGCACGCAATGGCCATATTTTTCATCTTCCAGCATTCAGGACAGTAAATGAACCCAAAAGGATGGTTCATAGCCACAGCTTTAGCTATCTATATCCTAGAGATGGTCAATACTTTCTGAATTTATTAACAGTGGACCTAGCTCAAAAGGTGGAAGGTCTGGCACAGTGCCAGTCCTGTTTTCACTGTCTTATAAATTATACAGTTCAAAGAAATAAAGTATTTTTATCCAGTACTACTAACCTTTATGCAGTTCATTCCCCAAATCAGCTAACAGTACACTTGGAATGCAACTTAACACAATGGCAGAAGCACTAGCAAAGTACAAACACAACATAATTAAACAACAGTAGGGGAAAAACTCTACAACTGGTTGGAAAGGTAAGTTCCCCACCAATATCCATTCCATGGAAGCATCTGTCTCTCTCTCCCTCTTTCTCTCTTAGTGACAAAGAAATACATACATACATATGGCAAACGGTCCTTAACCAGTAAAAGTTTGAAAGCATTGTTTAGGGTATTTTTTATACGCAGCTAAAGGACAGTCACTATTTATCATTCATAGATTCAAAGATTTATAGACTGTTACTCAGCCAACGACCCAGGGTCCTTTCTAAGCCTAGCCAAATTTTCCCGAAAGAATGATGATATCCTGTATCCAAATAGGACACTCAGGGCCAGGCATTTATAAGCTACCTCTGTCCATAAGGCACATGAGTACCAGGCCCAGTGTAAATGTTCTATTCCCCATCCACTGGTCTAGGTTACACTCACACTGGGTAACAGATGAACTCAGTATCACATGGATGGAAAGCCTGTTCCATAGGATGGGCAGTCTCTAGGACTCCTGTTCCATAGGATGGGCAGTCTCTAGGACTCCTATCTGTCTCTCTGGCATGTTCTGTTTAAGTCACAGACAAAATTCAGGTCCCTAGACCTTATATTTCTAGTACTCTTTGACTTACAAATATGTTGGAAGTTTATAAGTGTGGGGTTTGTGGATGCCTTGTAAGCCAGGCATATATCACTCCTCAGCAATCTATAGCAGACTGAGTAGAGGGAAAAGTCTTTAAGTCGCTCTGCATAAGGCAGGTTTGTTACACCTTGTATTCTTTTAGTAAGGAAACTGGTCAATCTAGTTGCTGCATTTCCTGGTCAGGTAAATACCAAAGGGAGGACTGTACTCTATGAATGGTCTGATAAGGGCAAAGTAAAATGAGATAATGACCTCTTTGGACCTAGATGCCATGCACTTAGTTATAGGTTGTGCAATATAAAAGGATTTCCTCACTACTGTGACCACATGGTGGTCAAAGGTAAAGCTACCGGCTACATGCATACTCAGATCCCTGACCACTGCATCAACTCTTAGGGGTGTGTTATCTACACAATTATGTATTTCTTAGTATTGAGTTTAAGTCCATGGCTTTGACACCATTTTTTAATTAGAGATAGACCTTCTTAAATAATGCTAGTGTCTGCAGGGGAGTCGAGGATAACCCCCAGCTTGTAATCATCTGCAAACTTAATCAGCATTTGCTTCCATTTTAGAGAAACAAATGCCAAAAAAGAGCAGGCCCAATACTGAGCCCTGGGGGACTCAGCTAATGACTGGCCTCTTGGTGGAGGTGGCCTCACCTATTTTAACCACCTAGGTCTTATCAGTGAGCAAGTTGGCTATCCAGCAGGTGATAAAGGGGTTTATACCTAAAATAGTGAGCTTGTCTACAATGCCTGAGTGAAGTATTGCATCAAAAGCCTTGGACAGGTTGAGGGGTTGATGTAAGCTGTATGCACAGTCTTACCTTCATCCAATGCTTTGGTGACCCTCTCAAAAAAGTCCACCCGATTTAATATGCATGTCCCTCCTTTAACAAAGCCGAACTGTGATGGGTCCAGCATTTGTGGGTTACCTATGTTCTCATTTATCATGTCCATGATGATTTCTTCCATGCCCTTACATATGTGGCTGGTAAGACTTATGGGCCTGCAGTTACCCAGATCAGTGCTTTGACCTCCTTTGTGCAGGGGAATGACTGTAACCATCTTCCATTCCTTGGGCAGAAAACCTGACTGAAGGCTCCAGTTGAAAAGTGATTCAAGTGGACCAGAGTGTTCATGTTTCATGGTATTTATTAAAATACCTGGGATGTTATCAAGGCCCACTGATGCAGTATCATCGGCCTTGGAAAGTGCACTGATGATCTGTTCTCTAGTAATGGTTGGGGGATTGTGTTATGTGCTACTTCCATTGGACTACTGGGGAGAATTGGGAGGGAGAAATTTCAGCTGAACCTGTCAGCAAAAAGGTTGGCAATGGCCTCTGGTCCAGTGTGGGTGATGACCTTTACAACATGTTCTGTGCATTGTTGTGTATTTCCTCTGAGGTTACGGACATAGCTACAGAAAGCTTTGTGGTTGTCCTTTGCCTGAGAAGCTATTTTGCCTTCAAATTTAGTCTCTGGAGTATTACTTAACCCTCTTAGCTGCCTGTTTAGACTGGTCAGGGGGTTTTAGTATATATGGCTTTGTTCCTCCTAAGCTTAGCCAAGATTTTTTTTCTTTGTTGTATAACCGATTGATATTGTGATTCCACCAGGGTGGCTTGTCTTTTGAGTTTGTCTTATTTTTTAATATGAATGAGCACAGCTCACTCTATACAGTGATCAATATGGTTGTACAGAGATTTTGTAAATAGTTCAGTGTATGCCATTATGTTTAATGAGTTTGGGGGTGCTTGGAATTTAGCCAAGGTTTTGCATAGTAGAGAGAGGTTAGCCTTGGAATAGTTCCTAAAGTTTTTTGGTTTCACTGGATCCCCAGATTTAATTTTTATTTCAAGTAATACTGCCCTCTGGTCAGATCTGACAAGTGAAGGTATTACATTGGGTGAGGAACATCGGCCCCCCATGTCTGTGAGTACAAGGTCAAGGATATTTGTACCCCTGGTAGGAGAATGGACCAACTATTCCAGGATGTTGGTATTAACAAATTTTAGGAATCGCTGGGCTTGTGCATTAGAAGTGGTGTAGGATTCCCAATCTATAGAGGGATAGTTGAGATCCCCCATGAAAATTGTATTGAGTTGAATGATGATGGACTCTAGTACATTGAAATAGGTAGTATGGGTTTCCTGGGACATGGAGGGAGACAGTACAGTTTTGTACCTACCATAAATGTAGATGTTCAAAGATCCACATTGCTGCAGTCCTTACATAGGGGTAGTCCGCTGTCCTCGGTCGGCCCGAATACCAAAGTATTAGGTTGACGTCGGTCATGGGCGCTCAGATCTGACATCAGAGCGTCAGGGTATAAAAGCGCATGACCGACGTCATATCCTCAGTCTTTTCTTGCCCCAGATGTCAGAAGGCCCTAAAAAGAAAGGCCACAGCCCAAAAACAGGATACCTCCCAAAAACATGCCCAACAACAACCATCACCCAAACCATATAACCACGCCAAACTACAGAGAAGGAGGGAGGGTAAACTGGACTGCAGCAATGTGGATCTTCGAACATCTACATTTATGGTAGGTACAAAACTGTACTATGTTCTTCATCTCACATTGCTGCAGTCCTTACATATGGGTAGAATCCCAAAGCAGAGGTAAAGGGAGGATGGCAAAATCATAAAGCCCTGTAATATTGCAGTGGCAAATCCAGCCCTAGACTTAGAATAAAGAGGAAGGTGGTAATGCTTGGAAAAAGTATGTACTGAACTCCAAGTGGCTGCTTCCAAAATATCTTTTGTAGCTACTCCCCTTAGAAAGGCAGTAGAAGTGGCAGTAGCTCTAGTGGAATGAGGTCTGATTCCAGCCGGAATCTCCTTACCATGATGGGAATAACAGAAAGAAATACAAAACCCAATCCATTTAGAAATAGTTTGTTTTGAAACAGGTTTTCCCTGAGAACCCAAAGCAAAAGAAACAAACAACTGCTGAGACTGCCTGAACCCCTTGGTTCTGCTCAAATAATAACGTAACTGCCTGTGAATATCCAAAGTATGCAAAATCTTATCCCCTTTATTTTGGGGGTTTGCATAAAAAGTAGGCAAATGAATAGTTTGGTTCAAGGCCACACTAGAAACCACTTTAGGCATAAAGGAAGGATTAGTACGCAAAGATACCCTATCCTTATGAAAAATCAGGAAAGGTTCCACTGCCATAAGGGCCTGTAATTCAGAAACCCTTCTTGCAGAGGTAATGGCCAACAAAAAAGCAGTCTTCCATGATAAATACTTTAACTCGGCAGTAGCTGCAGGCTCAAAAGGTTGTAGAGTAAGCTTTTCCAACACAAAATTGAGATCCCAAGCAGGAGTAGGAGCTCTACGTGGGGTCGTATGTTCTTTGCCCCTCTAAGAAATTGCTTAAACAAAGGATGGGAAAATAAAGGAGGGTCACAGTCATAGTGAGCAGAAATGGCTGCAGCATGAACCTTTATCGAGGAGAAAGACAAACCCTTGTCCAATAACTCAGTAAGATATTGAAGAGAAACACTTAAATCAGGCTTGGAAACATCAAAGTCCTTCGCTTTGCTCCAAAGAAAAAATCTCCTCCATTTATCAGCGTAAACTTTCCTTGTACTAGGCCTTCTGGCCTCCGAAATAACATCCAAAACTTGTGGTGGAAGCTGAGACCCTCCAGGGTCTAAAACAGAATATGCCAGGCTGTGAGATGCAGAGACTGAATCTTGACATTGAGGAAGTGATTGCCCTCCTGAGACAAAAGATGCGGAATCAAAGGCAGAGGCCATGGAGGCTCCCGTACCAAACTCCTCAGTAGTGGGTACCAGTGCTGTCGAGGCCAATCCGGCACTATCAGAATCATGGATGGCTTGTCTATTCTGGCCTTCAGGAGTACCTTGGGAATGAGAGGCAGAGGTGGAAAGGCATAGACATGAAGATTGCTCCAACTGAATGATAGAGCATCCACCTTCCAAGCTGTGGGATGAAACATTTTGTGCAAAACTTTGGCAACTGGTAATTTAGTGGAGAAGCGAACAGATCTATGTCTGGAGTCCCCCATAACACTGTCAACCTTTGAAACACATGAGGATCCAGTTTCCACTCGTGAGGATCCACAATTTGTCTGCTCAACACATCCGCTAAGGAGTTCTGTGCTCCTGGTAGAAACCTTGCCTGAAGATTGAGGTGTAAACTGAGAGCAGTCTCCCACAAAATCATCGCTTGCCTGCAAAGAGGGTACAAATGGGTTCCCCCTTGCTTGTTGATGTACCATATGACAGTAGTGTTGTCTGTTTGAATCAACACCTGTCCTGGGTGAAGTAAATCCTTGAAAGCCATCAATGCAAATTGGACTGCTAACATCTCCTTCAAGTTGATATGCAAATGTTGAAGTCTGACAGGCCACGTGTCTTGCACCCATTTTCCATTGAGGTGTGCTCCCCAAGCCTTGTCCGAGGCATCTGTCGTTAGAATCTGACTCGCCTCTGGTCGGGTCACAGAGAGTCCCTTGTTTAGGTGACATTCCTGAGCCCACCACAAAAATTCTTTCTGAATGCAAGGTATTATCTGAATGACAGTGTCTAGATCTTGGCAGTGTTGTGTCCATACATTTTGAGATACCATTGAAGCTTCCTCATATGCAGTTTGGCATTGGGAAGCACCAGAATACAAGATGCCATGAACCCCAAGGCTTGAAGGACTGTCCTTGCAGTCAGCCTGGACTGTAGAGACATTTGATGGAAATAAAGAGAAAGGCTTCTTTGTTTGTCCGGGGTCAAATAGGCCATCTGGGAAGCTGTATTCAGTCTCACACCCAGAAAGCACCTGTCCTGAGAGGGTACTAGACTGGACTTTGTTTCGTTCACAGAATACCCTAGGCATCTTAACACTACCATCACATACTGTAGATGATGCAGAAGTTCGTCTTTGTGTTGTGCAATAATCAGCCAATCGTCCAAATAAGGATAAATCTGTATTCCTCTTAACCTGAAAAAGGCTATCACTGGAGCCAGAACCTTTGTGAACACTCTGGGCGCAGTAGATAAGCCAAAGGGCAATGCAGAGAACTGATAATGTAAATTTCCAGCCCGAAAACGCAGGTACCTCCTGCAACTGGGCCTGATAGGAACATGAAGATAAGCCTCTTTGAGATCCAGAGTTACCATCCAGGGATCTTTTCCCAACAGAGGTAAAAGCTGTTGTAACGTCAGCATTTTGAACTTTGGAATGTCCAGATAAGTGTTGAGGATGGATAAATCCAAAATTGGTCTCCACGTGTTCCCTTTCTTTGGTACTAGAAAAAGGCGAGAATAAAATCCTAGTCCCACTTCTGACAGAGGAACTGGCTGTATAGCTCCTATTTGAAGAAGTAAAGAAATCTGCTTGTGAGCCTCTATCCTTTGCCGAGGAGGAACGTCTGGCATGCCTTTGAAAGGAGGCAATGTATGGAAATAGAACTTGTAGCCTCGGTTTATAATGTCCAATACCCATTTGTCCTGGGTGACTAAAAGCCAGTTTTGCTTGAAGAGTGCTAACTTTCCTCCCAAAGGAGCTGCCAGGGAAGAAGAATCTGGCAGCTGAAAATGCAGGTCATTGGGCCTGTTTACGAAAGGACTGGCCCCTGCCCTCACCTGCAGATTGTGCAGGTGAACTCCAAGTTCTAGGCCTGAATGTACTGTGAGCTCTGCCCCTGCCACGTCTAGATCTACCCCTAGACTGAGAATCAGAAGAAGGGTAGGTCCACCCCTTAGTAGGCCAATTTCTACTAAACTTTGGAGGTTGCACCTGCAAAAATCTTTAACAGTCTGCATGGACTTAGCCTTGTCTTCCATTTTCTTCAAAACCGACTCCACAGGGGGACCAAACAAAACTTCAGACTGTAAAGGGGCATCCAGAATTCTAGTTTTAACATGCTCGGACAAATTCTGATCCTTAAGCCAGGCGTGCCTACGAAGAACTGAACCAGTAGCCGCCACCCTAGAAGAGGCCTGTACAGCATCAAAACCACACTGCAAAGAATGCTTACCCACCTGGTCAGAGACATGTACTAAATCCTGCAATTCTTTACACTCTATGCCCTCTGCCAAAGCATCCACTTTAGATTTTAGCTGAGAAAGGAGGAAATTCTGATATTTCAACATATGAAACTGGCAATTTAAAGCCCTCATTGCTAAAGTAGAAGAGGTATACACCTTCTTACCCCATCTATCCAAAGCTCTAGCTTCCTTATCTAGAGGAACCGGATTCTTTACAACAGAAGCTCTAACACCCTTAGGCCCCTGACTAATAGTTTCTGGGTCCGCCCTAGGACTCTTATACAGATATTTATGAGCCTCAGGCACCCTGTAATACCTGTCCGGTTTAACTGGCGCAGGAGGCAAAGAATCTGGATTAAGGGAAGCCGTCGAGAAAACATCTTGAACAACATCCAAAACAGGAGGTATAGCCAAGGGTCTATGCTGTGGTAAAAACAAGAATTCCCTAAGCCTCTTCCGTGAATCAGAGAAATCCTGTCCATCCCACTTAAAATGCTCCCTCATGGAATGCAGAGTTTCTGAAAATGAAAAATCCTCTGGAGGAGAAGCAGAAGGAGTGGAATCCTCTGCATCAGAATCCGAATAAGGGGAAAATCTTGAATATCTTCAGCAGAAGAGTCTGAGTCATCTGAGGCCTGATCCAAACTTTCCAACTCTGGCTCCACCCTGGGCCTCTTATCAGGAGGGGGCATAGAACCTCTAATTAAAGTAATCAAATCTTCTGCCATTTTAAGCATGTGCTTCTTAGGTACAGACCCTGAAGTACCTGGAGGGACACCAGAGGAAGGCAAAACAGACCTGCCCTTAGAAGAAGCCTTAGAAATAGTAGCAGAAGGCCTAACCACCTTAGGCATAGAAGGGAGAACAGTAACCTGAGAGGCCCCTTCAGCTTGACCTGACTCCTGTGAGGCCACATCCTGCAAAATCAAAGTTTCCCCCTGAGACTCAACAGAACCTTCAGCCGGATCCACCTGCTCCACTGTAGTTTCTGCAGGACCGGCGTCCGAAACGGACGAATCAACCTGTCTAGGTTTCAAGGATTTGTCTTTGCGCTTCTTGGAAGCGGCCGGAGGATCCGACGGCATATTATAATTACACCGCTTACCAAAGACTAACCTAGCACAATCTAACCTTCTTTTTATAGTGCGCTTATTAAACCTAGCACAAAACCGACACCCGACTACGTCGTGGTCCGGTCCCAAACAAGGAATGCAAAGAGAGTGATAATCCCTATGCGGTATCTGTTTCCCACAAGAAGTACAATTATTCACTTTTTCTGACATCTGGAACTAACTGAGGCAAGAAAAAACAAAAATATTCCCCAACGGGGTACTTAGCCCAACTTGGTTTCGGTCTGAAACTCAGAATACGAAAATTTCAGAACGCCGAACGGCACTTGCAATGCTGCTTCTGCATTGGACCATGTGGCAAAAAAGACTGAGGATATGACGTCGGTCATGCGCTTTTATACCCTGACGCTCTGATGTCAGATCTGAGCGCCCATGACCGACGTCAACCTAATACTTTGGTATTCGGGCCGACCGAGGACAGCGGACTACCCCTATGTAAGGACTGCAGCAATGTGAGATGAAGAACATCTATAGGTTACAAGGATATGGGACAACACCCTGTTTATGGTTAGTTCCATATACATGAGTTCCACTGGGTCATACACTTTAACTAGTCTGGATGTGAGGCTGGTTTTAATATACACTAACACTCCTCCACCTTTAGTTCCCTCCTGTGCAATAGCTAGTCTAAAGGTGTGAAAGGAATTATAACATTGCACTGTTGGGGTACCCTCAGAGACTTAAAACTATGTCTCCATTACTACACAGATGTCTACACTCTCCAAGGGCAGGAAGGCTTGCAGGGAGTGGAGTTTCTTCTTAAGACTTCTAGCACTGAGCAGTACTACCTTCAGATATTCATTCCTTCACAGATTCAGTTACGGTGGTAGGTTTATCAGTTTGGCATTGCCTAAAAAAGGCACTATGGAGGTGGAAAAGGTCTTTGCCAATATTCAAAAGCCTAGAGGGGATAAGTGCAGACCACCCCTGGCAAAGCAGCGTGGTCTGTCAACCATGTCCTCCCAGGCCATCAAATACTGTACTCTTCTGGAATGAAACCAAAAGCTAAGCCAATTGTTAAAATCAATCATTTTCTGTTGGTAATGTGGCATCATCCTTGGAGAAGGCAGTATGCCGCTCATTGCTAGGCTCAGACCTGCCTGAGACACATAATCAGCAAACCTGACCATGCCTTGTTTCATATAGTCAAGTGACGTACATCTCAGGTCATTAACACCCACACGGACTATGACAGAGTCATATTGGTACCTGTGGTTCAATGACCTGAGTGCCTGTGTGACTTGATACAGCCAAACCCCAGAAAGGCAGCTAACTGTGACTCTCTCTTTACTCAGTCTGCTGAGTGAGACATCTCTGTGCCTCACTACAGAATCACCAATAACCAGGAAATTTGGCTGTGTGCTGGTTTGCCTTAAGGGAGGCACTGGATACAGTGCTAGTATGTGTAGCTGTGGGTGGTGTTTTAACAGAGTGTTTACATGATGGCTGAGGACCCATTCTTTGACTATACTGTGCAGGAGGTCTTAGTGTTTTAGGAAGTTTACCTCCAAGTGCCTCAGCTTAATTGGTTTTATGTGTAGGGTCTTTACCCTTTGCAGTACAAGTGGTGCAAGTGTTACTGACAACCTCTATAGGATTAGTTCTGGTTGTACAAGAGAGTTTTGCCTCCAGCGTTAAAGTGTATTTACACCTCTTGCATACTGTTTTGGTCTTATTAACGATAAATGGGTTGTTGGTGTTTATGTGTCTTATGAAGAATACATGGGTTGTTGGTGTACATGAGGAAATTGCTACAATGCCTCAGAACACGCAGCTCAACCAGACTGGCAACACATACATGGCTACTGATCTACTAGGCAGGAGTGAGGAAAACTTAAATATTGAACAAGTCAAAAAGACAAGGAACTTGATGAGCCATGGTCAGCTATGAGCAGTCTAGATGCTCTAGTCATCATCATTCTCTTTCGGCTTTTCCCGTTAGGGGTCGCCACAGCGGATCATCTCTTTCCATTTCTTCCTATCCTCTGCATCTTGCTCTGTCACACCAACCGCCTGCATGTCCTCTCTCACCACGTCCATAAACCTTATCTTAGGCCTTCCTCTATTCCTCTTACCTGGCAGCTCCATCCTTAGCATCTTTTTCCCAATATACCCATCATCCCTCCTCAGCACATGTCCAAACCAACGCAATCTCGTCTCTCTTGCTTTGTCTCCAAACTGTCCAACATGAGCTGACCCTCTAATATACCGATTCCTAATCCTATCCATCCTAGACACACCGATTGCAAATCTTAACATCTTTAACTCTGCCACATCCAGCTCTGACTCCTGCCTTTTTGTCAATGCCACTGTCTCTAACCCATATAACATAGCTGGTCTCACTACACTCTTGTAGACCTTCCCTTTCACTCTTACGGATACCCGTCTGTCACAAATCACTCCTGACACTCTTCTCCACCCATTCCACCCTGCCTGTACTCTCTTCTTCACCTCTCTTCCACATTCACCATTACTCTGAACTGTTGATCCCAAGTACTTAAACTCGTCCACCTTTACCAACTCTACTCCCTGCATCCTCACCATTCCTCTACCCTCCCTCTCATTTACACACATATATTCTGTCTTAGCCCTGCTGACCCTCATTCCTCTGCTCTCTAGAGCATATCTCCACCTCTCCAAAGTCTCCTCAACCTGATTCCTACTCTCACTACAGATCACAATGTCATCTGCAAACATCATAGTCCACGGGCCTCCTGTCTGATCTCATCTGTCAACCTGTCCATCACCACTGCAAATAAGAAAGGACTCAGAGCTGATCCTTGATGTAATCCCACCTCCACCTTAAACGGATCTGTCACTCCCACTGCAGTCCTCACCACTGTCACACTACCCTCGTACATATCCTGTACCACTCTTACGTACTTCTCTGCCACTCCCGACTTCCTCATACAATACCACAACTCTTCTCTAGGCACCCTGTCATATGCTTTCTCCAAGTCTACAAAGACACAATGCAACTCCTTCTGACCTTCTCTGTATTTCTCCATCAACAGTCTCAGAGCAAACATTGCATCTGTAGTGCTCTTTCCTGGCATGAAACCATACTGCTGATCACTAATCATCACCTCCTTCTTAACCTTGCTTCCACTACTCTTTCCCATAACTTCAAGCTGTGACTAATCAGTTTTATCCCTCTGTAGTTACTGCAGCTCTGCACATCACCCTTATTCTTAAAGATAGGTACCAAAACACTTTTCTCCACTCCTCAGGCATCCTCTGACTTTCCAAAATTTCATTAAACAATCTAGTTAGAAATTCCACTGCCATTTCTCCTAAGCACCTCCATGCTTCCATTGGTATGTCATCTGGGCCAACAGCCTTTCCATTCTTCATCCTCTTCATAGCTGCCCTTACTTCCTCCTTGCTAATCTGTTTCACTTCCTGATTCACTATCCCCACATCATCCAACCTTCTCTCTCTCTCATTCTCTTCATTCATCAGCCTCTCAAAATACTCTTTCCATCTACTCAACACACTCTCCTCTCTTGTGAGTACCTTTCCCTCACTATCCTTTATCACCCTTACATGCTGCACATCTTTCCCAGCTCTGTCCCTCTGTCTAGCTAATCGGTACAGGTCCTTTTCTCCCTCTTTAGTGTCTAGATGCTCTAGTAGTTAACAAAAAAAAGTGTGTAGAAAGTAATGCCACAAGAGTGTAGACCACAAACCTTCCTAATGTAAAATAACTGCTTTGGAGCCCAAGTGCTTAAATCAGAACACAGATACTTATAATAACAGGCACAATAAGCCTTTGCCAGGAATTCTCAGCTCAGAAGGGTAGAAGCTACCCTCTCCTCCCACTGACCTCCTGCATTTGAATTAGGCTTACCTTGTGACACTATACAAACAAAAACAGAACCTGCTCAAAATGCCTTATCTGCAAATGAACACTAACAGAAAGTACACAAAGAAAATGCAGTTCTGTCAAAAAGTTAAAAAAATATAACCTATATTGCACATTAACAATAACAATAATAATGTATAATGATTGTATGTGGGTAACATTCAGTTTAATCACTTGTGCAACATGTAACCCTAGAGGACTAGACCCTCTGTACATTAATCTGGTAGTTATAATTTATACTAGCAATAGCCACACTCCATAATTATATCCTACTAAAATAACCAATAACCAACAACCAAAGAAATGCTACTTAAGAAATTAAAACAGGTCAGCATGGAAGTCAAGAGGGCTCTGATAGCAGCATTTCAGAGTGGCTGAGTGTGAGGATGTGCGGTGAGGGATCAGACAACTGGCAGGGAATAAACCGTAAGGAAAGATCCTTGCCATTACTCATATTCTTACCTTCTCTGCTATAATTTCAAATGTAAGTGAAGCATTATCATTTTCCAGTAAATACACCCAGATGTACAAACACACGTACACATACGTATACACACACACACACACACACACACACACACACACACACACACACACACACTATACTTACATGTTTTTATATAAAGAGATATGAACACATGCAATGAAATACTTTTCCAATGAGAAATTACACTTACCCCCCCCCAAAAAAAAAGACTTACTTCAGTAACATGACTTTGCCCATTTTCATTTATCACAGTATTAAAAGATCAACATTAAACAATCAAACTAACATATTTACTTGTACGTTTAAAAAAATAACATTAAAAAATAGCTAGGCAATGTTACATTTCTTAGTTCTGAGGTCAGCAATTCACTGAAGCACTAGCAATGCTGATGAGTGAATATGTTTAGAAGGTTACATTTTTCACTTCATTCTACTGCTGAGACCCAATTAGGACAATCCCACAGCACCCATTATTATTTCATTCCTAGTACCCTCCAGGTCTCAAAGTTTATTAATAAAGTAACTGTTTAGATTTTCTTCAGTCAAGTGTTAAAAGCAGCCTAGAGGTGCCTATCTGTGGATCTTCCAACAATTACTGACTACACTCGTGATTTTGCAAGACCTCTCTTGAGGGTTTCAGTTATCACTCTATAATACAGGAAGAACATACTCAGTTTACAATATTTAAGGTCTACATCAAGGTTACTACTGGAGGCAACTGAGAATGTTTAAATGGAAAATGTCATTATGCTTTCAGAATTTTATACATTGTCTGCCTATTGTAGAATTGCCTCTTCTGTTATGTTTCAAAATTAAGTAGGACAGAGAATGTAATCAAACATGGTCATACCCATAGATTATCTTTGTATAATCACTTTTGTATTTTATTTGAGTTTTGTGTTTGATATGAATAGAATGATTAATGTGAGATCTTGTAACAGCTATTAGGTTCTTATGGCTTCTGCATTTTCCAAGTAGAATTCTAGTGCAACAAAAAAGAGCACTGAAAAGCAGATTCATGAAAAATGCAAACAAAAACGCACTTACAAAACTTAAGTACATTTTTTTAGAAAAGGCCATAGAATCCAACTTGAATTTCCAGACTATGTTATACAAGGATCAGAACCAAAGATGTTAAAAAATATCAATAAATTCAAGAAAAGCATGAGAAACAAAATTTTCAAGATAAGTGTTTATTGTAATAAATACAGAATGATGATGCCAGTGCAACCTGAGAGTCTACACATGAAGAAAAAAAATCGTGTGTGGCTTCTCTGACGGGAATTAACATTTACTTTGTGGTAGTTTTGCAAGTCCTGGCCCAAAATACTTAACACCGTAAAAAAAAGAACAAGTGCAGAATTTTACTTACTGATGTGGCTTCCCTCTGTTACCCCTAATAAAAAGTATTACTGTTCAAGAACTCTGGCATAAGAGGTGACCTGGTACACAGGCTGAATCAGTCACGCTGGTTTTGTTTATGCCAGGATTTTTGCTCCGCAGAGAATAATGATGTCTGGATAACACCAGTTTAGTAAAGATGTGAAAAAGGTTCTGGTTATATATCTTTAGATAAATTGTCCAAACAATAGTAATAAACCATATTCCATATAATATGTTAAATATGTGTCTGTGAGGAAGTGTGCGTTTATGTGTATATTTGTGTACATATTACATGTACACACACACACACACACACACACACACACACATATATAAATAAAACATATATATATTTATACACACACACACACACACACACACATATATATATATATATATATATATATATATATATCTATATACACACAAACACACACACACATATATATATATATATATATATATATACACACAAACACACACACACACACACATATATATATCTATACACACAAACACACACACTATATATATATATATATATATATATATATACATGCACATATAATATATTCACACACAAGCACACATATATGTACAGTAAACTCTCAGTTAACCGGAACTCAAGCAACCAGAAAAAAAAAAATCGGAGAAATACAGTAAAATTTTCATGTGTTGCACTTTCTGTCCCCTCCCGTCTCCACAGAAAATGTTTAGAGTTTTAGAGTTTTAAA
Organism: Protopterus annectens; assembly: GCF_019279795.1. Lineage (NCBI taxonomy): Eukaryota > Metazoa > Chordata > Ceratodontiformes > Protopteridae > Protopterus > Protopterus annectens. Next base: position 1,984,545,967 of record NC_056735.1, read on the forward strand.
AAGTAAGATAGGAATAAATTTCCTCTCTCCCTAATGTCATCATGGGGTGTTGGTAAAGGAGGACTTGAAGGGCTCCGCGAACTTGCAAAGGTGCATCCAGGAATGTCTCCTTAAGGCAATTCCTGTGTCTGCTGCCCTGCTCACTCCATCGGCCGCGTAAGAGATAAGCCGCATGGAGGAGTTGACTATAGAAGACATGGTCGCAAGCTGGGAAGCAGTCTTGTCTGAAGCTCCCTCAGCTGTAGGATCCTGGAAAGTATCTTTTAGCTCTTTGAGGAGATCCCTCTGGAGAAGAGTGAAATGGGACAAATAATTCAGTGACCTAAGAGTAAAGGCCGCTGATGAAAACACATGCTTCCCATATCTGTCCATCGTATGGGACTCCTTGTTCAGCGGATGGACAGAAGTAAGTTTCTGCTAGTTCCTTCTTTGTGGCTACCGCAACCACCATAGCATCAAATGGAACACCTTTAGTCAGGAAAAGTTTGTCCTCTAGTGCTGTGATAAACTTTTTGGTCCTCCTCGGAACCGGTTCCACAGATTCTGGAGAGCTCCACACTTTTCAACTGACCACCCCTAGCAGCTGGTCAAAAGGAGAGACGCCTAAGAGGTGAAGGGTTGGGAGCCAAATGCCTCCAGGTACACAGACTCATCTTCAGAAGGGGAAAGGAATTTCCAGCCACCCCTCTGCTTGAGGATTTACAGGATGTCTGAAAAAGAGACATCCTTCGAGGAAGACCGCTGGGACCCTTCTGAGTCCTCCAAGTCCGTGTCTGATGTGAGAGACTCGGGGGGAGTCTAACTGCTTCCTCTTACAAGTCCTCTTCTGAGGGACCTCTTCAGAGGGATACTCATGGGAGGTTTCAGAAGGAGGTGTCGCCCGTGGGGGCATCTTGGAGCATTGGTTGCCTATGCTTTGGATGGAGGGGTGGTGTGGAGGTAGACACCGGCCCCGAAGGGGATGAAGCAGCTGAAGCCGAGGGTTGAGCCATCTGGGAGGACAGCACACTCCATCACCTTGAAGGCACCACAATCCTGGCCCAAGAGAGTCTCCAGCTCTGAAGATGTCCCCCGTATCAAGGGCGATGGCTCATAGGCTGATGTGAGGGCCGAACTCACCTGCGCCGAAGCCCCAAGTGGTAGAGTAGGATCCAACAGGTGTCCAATCTCGCTCCCCCTCCCCCGGAGTAGATGAGGGAGTGTCGGCCCTCAGATCCCTCGACAGAAGGTGGCATCGACGAGATATGAGCAGATGTCAGAACAGAGAGAACTGTGGGTTTCGGATCTGAAGGTTCCACCACAATGACTTCCATGCACTCTGGCTCCGAACTCATGTGAGTCGAAGGAAGAATTGACGACAAAGTAGGTTGGGTAGTCGGCTCCATGTCCATATAGGCTGGGCTCAAAAAAATTTTTGCCAAGGCTGGTGTCCTAAGTAACCTCTTCACCACCCTCTCCATATCATCATCCAAAAGGCTCCTGGATGATTGAGCGGAATGGGTGGACGAGCGATGACTGCCTGTCACAGACTGGAGCAGTGGAGACTGCGGTACGGAATGCACCAGCTCCAAGGAGGGAGACCGGTTTCTTTTTTGGCTCCTGGTCAGTTCCAAAGACACTGGAGGAACCGAAGGAGATTATGTCTTGTCAGACTGAACTGACTTCGGATCAGATGAACTTGTTTGTTTGTCTTGTCCCTTCTACAGTTCCGAGCTCGGAGCCAACGAAGATGCTTTCTTGGAGGGCTTATCAGATTTGCCAGCCTGATTCCCTTCCACAGATGCCTCAAAAGGCCCTTAAAGTAACCCTCTCAGAATTAACTTATTTTTCCATTCCTGCAAGACCCTAGAGCTAAATCCATGACAAAAGGAAGAAGAGTCCTACAGGTGAATGGCTCCTAGGCAGTATACGCAACTAGTATGACCATCGGTCAATGACATCTTCTGCATGCAGGAATCACATTTTTTTTAATCCAGAATTTTGGATTCTTTTGACAACTCCTTGGACATGTCTGACATACAAAAGAATAACCACACAACAGCCAACAACACTAACTGTGAAAGAAGCGGCCCAAACAGACAGAGAAGTCAAGTTTTTTTTTTTTAAAGGAAAAACGGAAGGGACGGAAGGAGGAGAGTCCTAAGTTAATGCCTCCGACTGAGGAGATGCCTTTAACTTAAATGGCAAACTCCTTTGGAATAGGGGAGCAAAAGGGGAAAAAGCCCTCTAACTCAAATGGGCTGAAATTAAAAGGCAGAAAACAAATCATCTAACTGAAATGGGTTCATTACGGACTAAAGAAGGGGGGGATTAGTAGGCCTGAGAGGGAAAACGACAGCCTCAATAACAAACAGCAAAAATAGTGTGAGAGACACGAAGCACACAAGCACTTAGAATCTCCTAAATATGAGGAATAACTATAGATAAGAAATATCAAGATTTGTTTTACAAAATAAGAAGAAAAAATACAACTTAGCCTGAGCCAGTCGCAAAGCAATCCTGAAGCTTCAAGTGGCAAATGAGATCTGGGTAACTCTTGCTAGGCATGTTGGGAGAGGGTCTAGCCTCGAGCCAGTGGCAGCTCTTGAGCTTTAGAATGTGGCCGAGTCAGAGCCGAGTATCAGCTCCGAACCCAACAAGCAAGAATAAAGACAAATAGGGACAACATAACATCTTCTGTTTTAAAAGCCATCTAAGCACATGTATAACTCTGCGTTATTTAGAAGACCTACAAAAATATTCTGTGCTTGACCATGCATGTTAGCTCCCCCTGCATGGCAGCATGCATATGAACTGACCCATATCACCAAAAATATAGCATAACAGTAAAATGTGTCCACAAAATGTGAACTCTTTGTTCATGTTTAAAACTGATGCAGTCTGTCAGGTAACAAATGGATAGCTCCAGGTACAAAAACGTTCATTTGAAAATAGAGACATACCGAATGGTATAAAACATAGAATATTTTAGCTGAAAATTAATTTGCCATTCTTTCCTAAGGGGAACTTGCTTAACTGTTTAAGAATTTATGGTGTAGGAACTAACTTTATTATGCAGCTAATAAAGTGATTTAGTGCAATATCATAAGCTTTAGTGTCCTACTTTTTCATATGATATCAAACTGGTTTTCAAAGCTTATAATGTCAAGTGACATTTCTTCACTAAAAATGTCAAATGCCTGCAAAATGGTAACTATGTACAATATGACTGTCAATGAAAGTTGCAGTAAACATACAGAAGCAGGCGATAATAGTGTTGAATCAATCTAAGTACCATCTCTGAAAGTATATGGTCTTCAAGCAGAGTTGCAAAAAGATTATTAGCAGGAATAAGATTCTCTGATGTTTTGTGTTTGAGCTTGCCTATTTCTGAAGGTTAATGTGTATGCCTTCCTTAAATATTTTCTTTATAATGGAACGAAAGGTAATGAACAGCTTTAGAGCTTGAGTAAATAAGTGCTCAGATATACAAATCCACAAATGTTAAAAAAAATGAAATTGCACAGTGTACCTTTACTTATTACTTATGAAATGCATGTATCTGTGTATTGGTATATTATCTCAATATTAATGAATAATAAAACATATACATTCAAAAACAATTTTTTTTTTTGTTTTTATCCGTCGAACATTTTCCTTGCTCGTGTACAGTCGACCGTTAGGGTTTCCACCTTTTGTGATCAATGTTTTTGCCATCAACATTGTAGTATATCAACATAATTCAGCAGTCCCACAGATATGTATATAATTACATCAAGAAAAGCAGAAAACTCAAAAGAAAGAGAGAATCACAAATGGTAAACCAAAATGAGAAAATCACAAAACACTGTGTGACGACGGGAGGTATTGATAGCTATGCCAGGAGAAGTAAAGCAGTGGATGTGTAACATATGTGAGCACAGCTAGGTGGACTTTTGTAAAGAATTTATATGTCATTTGTATATCAAACTGATTTGTAAAGCTGCTTGTATTAAAAAAATGTGCCAACAGTGGGTCCTGAGTCTATTGTAACTGATTAAATGTAAATGTTTTAACAGCGGATAATAGAAAAGAAGAGGTTAAGTTCAGCCCCAGCTAACTTTTAGAAAAATATCCTGAAATGAAATTACCTTGTTTAGGCCATAAAAATTCTATCTTATAGTTCTGGATGCATCCAGAGACTAAATGCTTGTGCCAGAGAATGGTTTATTAGCTCCTATAGGAACAGTAGCAGTGTTTCATGGTTTTATAGCTTCCAGATGCTATAACACATCCCCACAAAGCTCTAACTGTGTGTATGGTAACACATGTACTAAATTCTGGTAGAGTTTCTAGCAATGAAGGTAGCATAAGAACCAGAAGTCAGATGATCAGATGTATGTGATGTCATTCTGTAATCTAGGACAAAAATGATGTTTTAACACCAGAAGAGAGAGAAGTCTCAGAGCACTCTGTTTTTGGAACCTGATAAGGAAGGACCCCTCATCTACTTCATCCTGCCTTGCTCGAGCAAGTGAACCAGGGACTAGTAATTCTTTAGATCAGTCAGGAAAATATAGTGAGATTAGTTAAGTACTGTTTTTCTGTACCTGTGTGAATCTATTCATCTGTGTTATTTTAATATTTCCTGTGGCTGGAACTCTGGTGTTTAATGTAAACAGATATTTAGTATTTTCATGTTCTTTTATTATTAAATATTTTTAAACTTGTCATTGTGGTCCTTTAGAGAACATTTTAAACTTTGAGAGTATTTATATCCATTTGGTGATGTGGTGGCCAATTCTAAAAGCCTTACTGCTTTTGTGAAAAGTACAGTTTTGTACCTACCATAAATGTAGATGTTCGAAGATCCACATTGCTGCAGTCATAACTTATGGGTAGTCCGCTGTCCTCGGTCGGCCCGAATACCAAAGTATTAGGCTGACGTCGGTCATGGGCGCTCAGATCTGACATCAGAGCGTCAGGGTATTAAAGCGCATGACCGACGTCATATCCTCAGTCTTTTCTTGCCCCAGATGTCAGAAGGCCCTAAAAGAAAGGCCACAGCCAAAAATAGAATACTTCCCAAAAAGCATGTACAAATAACAGCTACCACCCAAACCATTCAACCATTCCTAACTACAGAGGGAAGGAGGGAGGTTTGGACTGCAGCAATGTGGATCTTGAACATCTACATTTATGGTAGGTACAAAACTGTACTATGTTCTTCATCTCACATTGCTGCAGTCATAACTTATGGGTAGAATCCCAAAGCAGAGGTAAAGGGAGGCTGGCAAAATCATAAAGCATTGGGAGCTGCCAAAATGCCTTGTAAGATTGCAGTGGCAAATCCAGCCCTAGATTTGGAATAAAGGGAAGATGGTAATGTTTAGAAAAGTGTGTACAGAACTCCAAGTAGCTGCTTCCAAAATATCTTTAGTAGCTACCCCTTAAAAGCAGTAGAAGTGGCAGTAGCCCTAGTGGAGTGAGGTCTGATTCCAGCCGGAATCTCCTTACCATGATGAGAATAACAAAAAGCAATACAAAGGCCAATCCACTTAGAAATAGTTTGTTTTGAAACAGGTTTCCCCTGAGACCCCAAAGCAAAAGAAACAAACAACTGCTGAGACTGTCTGAACCCTTTAGTCTTGCTCAAATAATAACGCAACTGCCTGTGAATATCCAAAGTGTGCAAAATTTTCTCTCCTTTATTTTGGGGATCTGCATAAAAAGTAGGCAAATGAATTGATTGGTTCAAGGCCACATTTGAAACCACTTTATGCATAAAAGTAGGGTTAGTACGCAGAGATACCCTATCCTTATGAAAAATTAGGAAGGGTTCAACTGCCATAAGAGCTTGCAATTCAGAAACCCTTCTAGCAGACGTAATGGCCAACAACAAAGCAGTCTTCCAAGACAAAAACTTTAACTCAGCAGTAGCTGCAGGTTCAAAAGGAGGTAAAGTAAGTTTTTCCAACACAAAATTGAGATCCCAGGCAGGAGTAGGAGCTCTACGTGGGGGTCTTATGTTCTTTGCCCCTCTAAGAAATTGCTTAAACAAAGGATGAGAGAATAATGGTGGGTCACAGTCATAGTGAGCAGAAATGGCTGCAGCATGAACTTTTATAGAGGAGAAAGACAAACCCTTGTCTAATAATTCTGTAAGATATTGAAGAGAAACACTTAAATCAGGCCTGGAAACATCAAAGCTCTTTGTTTTGCTCCAAATTAAAAATCTCCTCCATTTATCAGCATAAACTTTCCTTGTACTAGGCCTTCTGGCCTCCAAAATAACATTCAAAACTTGCTGTGGAAGCTGCGACCCTCCAGGTTCTAGAACAGAATACGCCAGGCTGTTAGATGCAGGGACTGAATCCTGACATTGAGGAAATTATTGCCCTCCTGAGACAAAAGGTGCGGAATTGAAGGCAAAGGCCATGGAGGCTCCCGTACTAAACTCCTCAGCAGAGGGTACCAGTGCTGTCGAGGCCAATCTGGAGCTATTAGAATCATGGAGGGCTTGTCTTGTCTGACCTTCAAGAGTACCTTGGGGAGGAGAGGCAGAGGCGGAAAGGCATAGACGTGAAGATTGCTGCAACTAAATGATAGAGCATCCACTTTCCAAGCTGTGGGATGAAACATTTTTGTGCAAAACTTTGGCAACTGGAAATTTAGTGGAGAAGCGAACAAATCTATGTCTGGAGTCCCCCATATCACTGTCAATTTTCGAAATACATGAGGATCCAATTTCCACTCGTGGGGATCCACTATCTGTCTGCTCAAAACATCTGCTAAGGAGTTCTGTGCTCCTGGTAGAAACCTTGCCTGAAGATTGAGGTGTAAACTGAGAGCAGTCTCCCACAAAATCATTGCTTGCCTGCAAAGAGGGTACGAATGGGTTCCCCCTTGCTTGTTGATGTACCACATGACAGTTGTGTTGTCTGTTTGAATCAACACTTGCCCTGGGTGAAGTAAATCCTTGAAAGCCATCAATGCAAATTGGACTGCTAACATCTCCTTCAAGTTGATATGTAAATGTTGAAGTCTGGCAGGCCACGTGTCTTGAACCCATTTTCCACTGAGGTGTGCTCCCCAAGCCTTGTCCGAGGCATCTGTCGTTAAAATCGGACTCGCCTCTGGTCGGGTCACAGAGAGTCCCTTGTTTAGGTGACATTCCTGAGCCCACCACAAAAATTCCTTTTGAATGCAAGGTATTATTTGAATGACAGTGTCCAGATCTTGGCAGTGTTGTGTCCATACATTTTTGAGATACCATTGTAGCTTCCTCATATGCAGTTTGGCATTGGGAAGCACCAGAATACAAGATGCCATGAACCCCAAGGCTTGAAGGACTGTCCTTGCAGTCAGCCTGCACCGTAGAGACAATTGATGGAAGTAAAGTGTTAGGTTCTTTTGCTTGTCCGGGGTCAAAAAGGCCATCTGGGAAGCTGTATTCAGTCTAACACCCAGAAAGCACATTTCCTGAGAGGGTACTAGACTGGACTTTGTTTCGTTCACAGAATACCCTAGGCACCTTAACACTGCCATCACATACTGTAGATGATGAAGAAGTTCGACTTGTCTTGAGCAAGAATCAGGCAATCGTCCAAATAAGGATAAATTTGTATTCCTCTTAACCTTAAGAAGGCTATCACTGGAGCCAGAACCTTTGTGAACACCCTGGGCGCAGTAGATAAGCCAAAGGGCAATGCAGAGAACTGATAATGTAAAGTCCCAGCCCGAAAACGCAGGTATCTCCTGCAACTGGGCCTGATAGGAACATGAAGGTAAGCCTCTTTGAGATCCAGAGTTACCATCCAGTGATCTTTGCCCAACAGAGGTAGAAGTTGTTGCAACGTCAACATTTTGAATTTTGGAATGTCCAGGTATGTGTTGAGGATAGATAAATCCAAAATCGGCCTCCAAGTGTTTCTTCTCTTTGGTACTAGAAACAGGCGAGAATAAAATCCTAGGCCCACTTCTGACAGAGGGACCTGCTGTATAGCTCCCATTTGAAGAAGTAAAGAAATCTGCTTGTGAGCCTCTACCCTTTGCTGAGGAGGAACGTCTGGCATGCCTTTGAAAGGAGGCAATGTATGGAAATAAAACTTGTAGCCTCGGTCTATAATGTCCAACACCCATTTGTCCTGGGTGACTAATAGCCAGTTTTGCTTGAAGAGTGCCAACTTTCCTCCCAAAGGAGCTGCCAGACAGGAAGAATCTGGCAGCTGAAGATGCAGGTCATTGGGCCTGTTTACGAAAGGACTGGCCCCTGCCCTCACCTGTAGATTGTGCAGGTGAACTCCATGTTCTAGGCCTGAAAGAACTCTGAGCTCTGCCCCTACCACGCCTAGATCTACCCCTAGACTGTAAATCAGAAGAAGGATAAGCCCATCCCTTAGTAGGCCAATTCCTGCTAAACTTAGGAGGCTGCACCTGCAAAAAATCTTTAACAGTCTGCATAGACTTAGCCTTGTCTTCCATTTTCTTCAAGACAGACTCCACAGGAGAACCAAACAAAACTTCAGACTGTAAAGGAGCATCCAAAATTCTAGTTTTAACATGCTCTGACAAATTCTGATCCTTAAGCCAGGCGTGCCTGCGAATAACTGAACCAGTGGCAGCCACCCTGGAAGAAGCCTGTAAAGCATCGAAACCACACTGCAAAGAATGCTTACCCACCTGTTCAGAGGCATGTACCAAATCCTGTAATTCCTTACACTCTATGCCCTCTGCCAAAGCATCCACTTTAGATTTTAGCTGAGTAAGGAGAAAATTCTGGTACTTCAACATATGAAACTGGCAATTCAAAGCCCTCATTGCTAAAGTGGAAGAGGTATACACTTTCTTACCCCATCTATCCAAAGCTCTAGCATCTTTATCCATAGGAACTGGATTCTTTACAACAGAAGCCCTGACACCCTTAGGTCCCTGGCTAATAGTTTCGGTGTCAGCCCTTGGACTCTTATACAGATATTTATGAGCCTCAGGCACTCTGTAATACCTGTCTGGCTTAACTGGCGCAGGAGGCAAAGAATCTGGATTAAGGGAAGCCTCGAGAAAACGCCTTGAACAACATCCAAAACAGGAGGTATAGCCAAGGGCCTATGCTATGGTAAAACAAAATTCCCTAAGCCTCTTTCGAATCTGAGAAATCCTGACCTTCCCATTTAAAATGCTCCCTCAAAGAATGCAGGGTTTCTGAAAAGAAAAATCCTCTAGAGGAGAAGCAGAAGGAGTGGAATCCTCTGCCTGAATCAGAAAAGGAGGAAAATCCTGAATGTCTTCAGCAAGACTCTGAGTAATCTGAAGCCTGCTCCAAACTTTCCACCTCTGGCTCCACCCTAGGCCTCTTATCAGGAGGGGCATAGAACCTCTGATTAAAGAAATTAAATCTTCTGCCATTTTAAGCATGTGTTTTTAGGCACAGAACCTGCAGAACTAGGACTGACACCTGGAAGGCAAACCAGGCCTGCCTTTGGAAGGAGCCTTAGAGATAGAGGAGAAGGCCTAACCACCTTAGGCAAGGAAGGGAGAACAGCAACCTGAGAGGCCCCTCAGCCTGACCTGACTCCTGAGAGGCCACATCTTGCAAAATTAAAGCCTCCCCTGAGACTCAACTGAAACCTCGGCTGGATCCACAGATTCCACCGTAGTTTCTAAGAACCGGCGTCCGAACGGACGACTCATCCTGCCTGGACTTTAAAGATTTTTCTTTGCGCTTCTTAGCGCTGGCGCCGGAAGATCCGACGGCATATTATAATTACACCGCCATCAAGACAAGCCTAGCAATCTAACCTACGCTTAATGGTGCGCTTATTAAACCTAGCACAAAGCGACACCCGACTACGCCATGCTCAGGTCCCAAACAAGGAATACAAAGAGAGTGGTAATCCCTATGGTATCTGTTTCCCACAAGAAATACAATTATTCACTTTTTCTGGCATCCGGAATTAACTGAGGCAAGAAAAACAAAAATATTCCCCAACGGGGTACTTAGCCCAACTTGGTTTCGGTCTGAAACTCAGAATACGAAAATTTCAGAACGCCGAACGGCACTTGCAAACGCTGCTTCTGCATCGGACCATGCGGCAAAAAAGACTGAGGATATGACGTCGGTCATGCGCTTTAATACCCTGACGCTCTGATGTCAGATCTGAGCGCCCATGACCGACGTCAGCCTAATACTTTGGTATTCGGGCCGACCGAGGACAGCGGACTACCCATAAGTTATGACTGCAGCAATGTGAGATGAAGAACATCACTATCATTTGTACAACTATTAATTTCACTCAGTAAAACTGGGTACCCTTGTAAAAGCCTTAGAGTAGCTGGCTTTGGAGTGTCTAGTGGCAGTAACTACCTTACAGTCTGGGCAGGAAGGGGCATCACTAGTACATTTGTGCCAGCCTTTCCCAGGTGCTTGTGTGTGAACATCAAATCTCAAACAGTGTGTGTGTGAGCTGCTTGGAGCAGGGACATGAAGCACTGAATTCATAGACAGGGTGCTGGAGGACTTGGCTTGGACACTTGGCTGAGGACTCAACTCTATAGCTGTGCCAGTGGGGAGTCTTACTGGAGACCTAGAGGGAGACAGAGAGAGAAAGCCAGATCCTGGACTGAGTGTATTTCCTGTGTTTGATGCAGGCGCTGAATGTCTCATAAGTGTGAATCACAAAGCACTGAACACTTCTCTCACAAAAATCCCTATATCAGTAAACCACAGCTACAAAACCAAGATCAAGTGTTGTCTTGCGAGTGGTATAGTCAGGGAAAGGGCAATGGTAGGGTTATAGTTACAGTTAGGGTTAGTACCATCTTATTCATGTGTTCTAACTCTAACTGTAACCCTAAGCCTAGACATTACATTGCCAGACCCTTTCCCTAACAGTACCACTACACAGGACAAAAGGATACAACACTGACTCTATCCCCCTGCCTAACCCTTACTCTAACTCTAGACTGCAAACATTTGCATATTCACAACAACTGCTATAACACAGTAATGCACATCTTCACAACCACCACTCTTTCATTCAAAAATTAATACTCCAATACACTCCTTCTTACCTGCATTATATAAAACAAAATTCAATTATAAATGTGAGTCACACAAATAAGCATTCACTCATGTATACATTTTCTCTTTTTTACACCCAGAACAACTTTTCTACCAAATATCTATTCTGCCTTTCGAGTTACAACCATCTAAGCATATGTAATGTAATATACATGGTCAAGCACAGAAGTCTGTGTATATTTTCTTCATACATACATATAGTTTATGCACACACACACACAGGCATGTGCATGAACACACATGCACACACCCACACCCATACACACATGCGCACGCCCATGGTTTATCTACTAATACTCAATTTTTGCTACAGTCATCCTCTGCGATGTCAACACACTTTTGTCGACAACACAGATGGTCAACAGTTGTGCAAGAAAGGACAGTCCCAGGGTTGGGAAGTATGCCCTTTCCCCTGGGCATTGTTTGGTCTTGGAATAAACAGGTAGGGCTTTCTTCCTTTCAAAAACACTGTCTTATTAATTGCTCGTTCCAAAAATTAGACTTTTGAGCATGCACAGAAGAGTGTCTATGTTTGTCAACATTTGCAATGTCAATATAGAAGATGTTTAATGATTGTTCTCTCCCACTTGATGTCACTTCCAACCGAAGGCCACCAATATAAAAATAAAAATGAAAATATAAGCCAACAAGTAATGAAAATAAAGTTTACTGTACAAAAATCTCTAAAACTAAACATTTTCATCCAACTGTAAACCAGGACTTCAACAGAGTATGACATTCCTTAACCAGTAGGGCTTTTAACTCATACATATAAATCACATCCACATCCCTATTGGTAGACAAGCTGCTCAATTAAAAAGTTAATTAGAATTAAACAGATAAAACCTCCCTTAAAGGAATATATATTTTCACAAAGTTGTCAACAAATGCCAACGTCAACTGCGGCTAAAACCTGTACCTATGCTTGAGAAAAAAAAAAGTTTCCCTGTCTATAGTACCCAACCCAAAATATTTGTATAAATATATTTATATAAATTAGTACATGCAATTAGTGATATAAGGCAAACAATGAAATACATTTTTTATGATATAATGCACATGTAAAACCATTTAAATATACAGTCAATGGGAGAGAACTAGTGTTCATTTTGTGGTTTGGTTACCTGTTTTCTGCATGTTTAATGGTTGCTACTATAGCCTTACATAATTTTATATGACTGTATTCTCAACTGTCCATAAATACATGTCTGTCAAAATTGTCAAAACCCCACTTGCTGACCCTTGTTATCTTTCCCCTAGGGATAGAAAATTGGGTAAAACTGGCTAGGATTGTAAGAGCTCTTGAGCTGTTAGCCTAGTAATTTTCAATGAACCTATGAACAAAGAGGCTGGTCACCAGTGGAGTCCCCAGGACTCTGTGCTGGGCCCATTCCTCTTTGGCATCTACTTCCTGGGTGTGAAAGCCAATGTCAAAGGCCTTTGGCTGACCAAGTTCACTGATGACTGCAAACTGGGAGCAGTCAATGAATCCCTCCAAGATAAGAAAACCCTTCAGGAAGTTCTAATACAGACAAACACTTGGTACCAAAGCCATGGCTTAAAACTCAATACCAAGAAATGCATTATAGTACCTTTTGGGAAGTCTACCACCCCAGGTAACTACATTATCAATAAAACACTCTTAAAAGTTGATTCATTAGTCATGGAGCTGGGAACTCATGTAGACAGTAACCTAGCCTGTAACCCACATGTGCCAAGATAGTAAGAAAATCCTTCTATGTTGCTCAACTTATAATGACGGTCCGGCATCTAGGTACAGACAGGTGATCTATCATACTACTGTGCTTGCCCCTCATCAGATCCATCCTAGAGTATAAAGCCCACTTTGGTATGTATCTAATAAGATAGACGCAGCAACTGTAATGTCCACAAAGGTTCATTACAAAAAGAATGCAGGGAGTAAATGCAATTTCCTATGCTGATTGTCCAAAAGCCCTGTCTCTACTTGGCATCATATGGACTTTTGAGAGGAGATCTTTGTTTGGCATACAGGGCATCTCTGGGTCCAGTTTTGATGAACCTTTTGCACATCCACAAAACAGCATCATAACTTCTAGATTAAAAAAAACTAAATTTTGCTTATGACATAAATAGAAGATGTTGGAGAGACAGATATGTTTCTCAAAGAATTCCTATTCTCTGGTACAGGTTCACCATTCATATGAAACAGAGTTCGCCCCATCCCTTTTTAAGCACAACGTGGACCAATGGATGGGTAATCAGAAATTCACTCTGGTCTGGCCCTTATGTCTGCAAACAAACCACACTTTCGACACAGGAACCAACTGTGAAAACATATAAATGTCAAAGAAATAGCAAAGGTTCCAAGCTCGGCTTAGTTCAAAATATTTAATGGGTACAAAAAATACACGGGGTAAGCGCTTTCACGGACCAAAGCTCCGCTTCATCAGACCATAATAAAGCATGTCAGCAGTTACTTAACATTTAAACCTGTTTCATCCAATACAAATCAAGTTTGAGAGTGATGTAATAATTGGCATTAATTAATACAAATGTACAAAAAAAAAAAAATATATATATATATATATATATATATATATATATAAAACTTGTAGTTACTGATATGCTTGGACTGATAGACGAGAATAAATATAACTATCTCATTCATAAAAAAGCATGCTTACATATTTGGTTAAAAACTCAAACATCCTAATAAAAAACCTTAATAAAAAGTGTTTGACTACAAAACATCTGATTCAGCTTATTTAAAACCTACTAATGATTTAATGGTCTAGCTCTTAAAAATGGTTTAAGCAAAACTCTGCTGTTTAAACCAGGATACCTGTCAGCTTGTAGTTTTAGTATCCACTTATGCTCAACAGATTCAGTTCTATTGTTGAGGTCTCCCCCTCTAACATTGACATGTAAAGTTTCTACAACAAAAAACTTAAACCTATGTTCACAGTCTTCCTTCATCACATGCATAGCTAGGGCATTAGACTCTTTAGAGTTCCTGATGTCATGAAGATGCTCTAAAATCCTATCTTTGAAGGGTCGGTTCGTTTTGCCAATATAATATGAGTAGCATGTCGTACAAAAACTAAAATACACTAGATTCTTGGTATGGCAGTCAGCATAAAAATCAATATTAATAACAAAGCCTAGCTGTGGGTGTGTAAATTTACCTCCTGAATAGATATACGTACTTGCAGAAGGTTGGCGTGGCTATGGGCACAGCTTGTACAAACAGCTACGCCAACCTGGCTCTGGCAGGATGGGAGACAACACGTACTTACAAATGACAGATACAGCTCCTCATTTGGTTGGTATGTACGGTTTTTGGACGATGTTTTTTTGCTTTGGAAAGGGATTGAGCATTTACTGTTGGAGTTTATTCAGTACATTAATAGTACAAATGATTTTCTAAAGTTTACTCATAAATATTCAGCTACCAAGATAGACTTTTTAGATGTGCAGATCAACAGGGATATGCTAGGCACTGTCACTACCAGTGTTTACAGGAAAAGTGTTAGAAAAAACAGTATCCTGCACAACAACAGTATGCATCCGAACCATACAAAATTGAATATCCTTAAGGGGCAAGTTTATCGCATTATGCGTCTTCGCAATAAAGAAACTGACTTGAACATTGCCCTAGCTTAGGTGAAATAAGAGTTCTTGAGTAGGGGTTACAAGTGTGACACCATAGACACACAGATTTCTGAAGCCTGGAAGGAGAGAATGGGTAGGTGTAGACCATTCTTTAGCACTGACTCTAGGACAGAGGTTGGTCAGACTTCTAATCTGATGGATGATGGTGGATCCACAAATAATACTGTTGGCACTAAACTGAGAATGCCTTTGACATTTGCCAGCAATATTAATATGGTATGTGATGTCATTAAGACAAATTGGGACATTTTATTAACAGTACCCGAGTTACGAGGTGTTATCAATAATAAACCAGATTTTAGGTTTAGAAATAATAGATCTTTGAAGAAACAACTATAGACCCCTAAAACATAACACTCGTGTGCAGTCAGAAAGAGTGGGCACGTTCACATGTAGAAGATGTATAGCTTGTGCATATATCTATTCAGGAGGTAATTTTACACACCCACAGCTAGGTTTTGTTATTAATATTGATTTTTATGCTGACTGCCATACCAAGAATCTAGTGTATTTTAGTTTTTGTACGACATGCTACGTATATTATATTGGCAAAATAAACCGACCCTTCAAAGATAGGATTTTAGAGCATCTTCGTGACATCAGGAACTCTAAAGAGTCAAATGCCCTAGCTATGCATGTGATGAAGGAAGGCTGTGAACACAGGTTTAAGTTTTTTGTTGTAGAAACTTTACATGTCAATGTTAAAGGGGGAGACCTCAACAATAGAACTGAATCTGTTGAGCATAAGTGGATACTAAAACTATAAGCTGACAGGTATCCTGGTTTAAACAGCAGAGTTTTGCTTAAACCATTTTTAAGAGCTAGACCATTGAAGCATTAGTAGATTTTAAATAAGTTGAATCAGATGTTTTGTAGTCAAACACTTTTTATTAAGGTTTTTTATTAGGATGTTTGTGTTTTTAACCAAATATGTAAGCATGCTTTTTTATGAATGAGATGGTTATATTTATTCTCGTCTATCAGTCCAAGCATATCAGTAACTACAAGTTTTATATATATATATATATATATATATTTTTTGTACATTTGTATTAATTAATGCCAATTATTACATCACTCTCAAACTTGATTTGTATTGGATGAAACAGGTTTAAATGTTAAGTAACTGCTGACATGCTTTATTATGGTCTGATGAAGCGGAGCTTTGGTCCGTGAAAGCGCTTACCCTGTGTATTTTCTGTACCCATGAAATATTTTGAACTAAGCCATGCTTGGAACCCTTGCTATTTCTCTGGCTCTTATGTCTCTGATAGACAGAGGCAGTTAGTAAATCACCATCTATGTAAATCAAATTTGTGGGTCACATTTGGGTTGCACAGATAGTCTTATAAGGGCCCTAGTATAAACCTATGAAGCTATGAACATTCTTTAGGGGGTGGTATTCAGAAGCTATAAGAAACTGCAGAATACAGTTACAGACAGTTGTCAGAGAAGCCATATACATGAACTTGTAACAGTATGATGATGACTACAGAGTTTGTATTGCAAACACTGATTACTGACTTGTTGATGTAAAATATAAGTACTTTTGTTCCTTTATTTTCACTTGAAACATCTTTAGACATCTCACCACTGGCATTTTTGCATTTAAAAAGTAAAATTAACCAATCAAAACCTTAGAAAACTCAATTAACTAAATTCCCAATTGGGAACATTAAAACTCAAGTCATGTGACACAGACTACAAACGTCTAAGTAACAAAGTACATGTTTAAAATAGTTCACATAACAAACAACTTTAACACACATTTTACACCACCTAACCATTATAAAAGGACATCGCCTTTTAATAGACATATAAAAACCAGGTGGTATTAAATAACAACTAGAAACCAGCAAAACGTGTCACAAACTACCAAAACTGTTTTTCTCCAGCAATAAAATAATTCCCAGTAAATAATTAAAAAAAAAAACTTTTTAACTTAATCCTAAACCTACAGGAAAAAAACACCACCTAAAAAATCATAAATAAACACAAACATTGCGTTCATTTATTGTTTCACCACTATTTATCATTTAATATTATCTGCTCTTAATGCTAAAACATTCGCTATGAAAATGCAATCATTAAGACCAGGGAACCGTGTAAAGTTTTAAAAAACCCTGCCAAAACATCTCCCTATAGTCTAAATAGGATGACCAATTCCCTCCTCTCTCATTCCTATCTATTTTTCTAACACACAATAAATTTATTAAAATTTTCACAAAGGCTACTATGCCTATAAAGTGCATTACAAACATCCTTCTTGATGGCATATACATGTTGGTAAATTCTTTCTCTTAACTGTTTCTCCATCTTGCCTATATAAATCACCTATTTTTGGTGGACAAGGAGAATTTGCTAAAAGACTGTTGGCACTTGTTGAATGAATTGGCAGACTGTGAGTTTAAGGATTCTATTTTTTTTTACAATCGATGTGAAAGATTTATTTTTAAGTATCCCTCATGAAGGCGGTTGGAATTTTTTAGGAATGCTTTAACATCAGATTTGAAATTGTCACAGGATTTGATTTATGTGTTAAATATACTAATGGAGTATTAACTGGGTATTATTTTATTGCTGGGGAAAAACAGTTTTTGATGGTATTAAATAACAAGGAAACCAGCAAAAACTATCTGTTTTTTATAGAATAATGCAATGTCTTTATTAAAAGGCAATGTCCTCAAATAATGGTTAGGTGGTGTAAAATGTGTGTTAACAAAGTTGTTTGTAATGTGAACTACTTTAAATGTGTAATTTGTTAATTAGACGTTTGTAGCCTGTGTCACATGACTGGAGTTTTAATGTCACAACTGGAAATTTAGTTAATTGATTTTTCTAAGGTTTTGATTGGTTATTTTTTACTTTTTAAATGCAAAAATGCCAGTGGTGAGATGTCTGAAGATGTTCCAAGTGAAAATAAAGGAACGAAAGATCAACAGTGGTCCTTGCGTAGCTTTCTTTCTACAGTATTCTCCGCTTTTTTGTTTGGGAAAATATTGACTTGTTGATGTATGTGAAAAAATATAAGCCACCTGTGGGCTTGCAGTATTAACACCAATTCTAAAAAACTGTACACTTCACTATGTACAAGACTCATCAAATATATATGCATCCCAATGAGGTACAAGACTCATCAAGTATATATACATACCAATGAGGTACAAGACTCATCAAACATATATACATTCCAATGAGAAAAAATAATGTCCACAAAGGGACACCACCATATAGGTCACAATACTACGAAGAAAAGTAGTAATGACATGTATCTTACAAATTAACAAACAAATGCAGGATTAAGGTTGTGAGATACCAACAAGCTTCATTCTATAGTCCTGGGTATGATTTCCTTAGTTTCTGTTTGCATACGCTGTGATTTTGAACAAGTCACTTATTTATTTGACATTTGTTGACCGGGTTAATCCGGATGAGCTTGTGCCCTTTTTCAGTGGAGACCCAGGGAGAAAAGCTCCACAGTAACAAGTGATACAAGTAGCATATATACAGTACAAGTTTAACATGATCAAAAGAAAACCACTCAATACAAGTTAAGCAAGTAAAAAATTCAAACAAAACATTGTACAAATAAAAAGCTATACAGGTGTGTAAGCAAATATCAAGTGTTGTGTCAAAAGGTTATAGCAAATGAAGCTTGCCAGACTAAGTTATAATAAGAATGAAAAGAAGTATATACAATTAAAGAAATGCACAGGTGTCTCTTGTAGTAGCATTGGCAGTATGAGGTTTAGGTGAAACAAACAAAAAGTGCCCTCGGGTCACATATAAAAAGAGGATTGCACCTAGAGGATTTGCCTGGTTAACAAAGGAATAAAATAACACAAATGCTCTAGGGATTTAAAGGTCTGTTCATTTAATGTCAGTAATGGAAATGACTGACAACGTGCTGAAGAACAGGCTAATGGGATGATAAATGTAAACTGGCTGTGATGGCCTTGAACTGTGATAATGTTACGGAAAGTAGGCTCTGGCAATTGAAATTAATCCATTACAGTAATCAAGCAAGTAACAAACTGGGTCAGAACCACTGTTTCACAAAAAATTTAGCGAAGCAGAGTATAACATGCTAATTTTAAAAAAATGTCTTCTTGGTAGTTGAGCATCTTGGAATGGGAGACTGGAATAATTATTTACACCTGAGACAGTTATTCTGGCAATTTAATTTTTCTTCCTGGTCTGAATGATGTTATTTCTTTTAAGTGTATTTTAGTTTTGAGAAGTATAAAGAAGAAGTTGATTGGTTTAATACTGTCACATGACTTTTTGAATGTGTTCTTGTCATTTGTATTTCTGATGAAGTCTCTATATTAAAAAAGAACAAAATTGTTAAAAAGGCATTTTAATCTTTCTGTTACTTTACCACATATTCAGATATATTTTCACTGAGCATACATATACTGGCAGAATGCAGCCATAAAGACATAAAATCTCCTCTACAAATATTTTATGAGGGTAGTCTTGCAATATTATCAAAATTTCCTTTAGATGCTTCCAACTATGCTCAGAAAGTTCAGCAACTAGTTTTTTTCTGAAAAATGTTCAAATTTCAATGGATAAGGCCATTTCCTGCTGTCAAGGAATGTACTCAACAAACCGTAATATTCCTATTGATTTAATTACTTTTTGGTTATTGTATTGTAACGTTATCCTGGGCACACTCCCTGTGTGTTCATATTCACAAGCAAACAAACATTCACAGAACTCAGGGAAAAAAAACAGAAACTGAGCAGATTACTTATCATGAAAGTCACTATTAATGCTTTAGGTGAACAAATCAGCACGATAAATGTCACAACAATATTAAGATCTGTTACCTTGTTTTATGCATGCATGTGTTTTTGATTCATAGGTAGGTACTAGGCTATTGGCCCGAGGGCCTATATAAGCCTAGCCAAAAAGGTACCCTGTCTTTTGCCATCCAAGAAAATTGTTTTCCTGTGCCCCGTTGAGCAGAGCCACAGATGTGATCCCCAGGGTGAATTTCCTATTTCCCATCTAATCATGAAGATTTTTCTTGAAGAGTGCTAATGAGGAGCTTTGTTTGATATAGATAGGTAGTTTGTTCCAGAGTATGGGAAGTCTCTGGGATAGGAATCTATCCCTCCAGCATGTTCTGCTGATAATCAAAACAACAGAGGGATGGAAAATAAGCATCTAAACAGACGATAATAACAGCCCTACAGCAGACAGCTATAGAAACACTTTACAGTGACATTTGTTTCTTTCTTCTAACTACCACATAATAGGTAATATTTTTGCTTTACTTTAAGCAGTTTAATAGCATTCCTTGTAATGTCATTTTTTGAGATGCAGCATCCAGGCTGAAAGAGAAAATCACTTCTTGCAGTAGTCGCCACTGCTCACATGGCTGCCCCTAAACTTGCACTGTTTATTTCACTGTGAACATACTTCATATCCTGTTTGTGGCCAGGAAATGAAGTCTCCTGGGGAGTAACATTAGTGTGGAGAAAAGTACATTGAAACGGCAAGCAGAACACAAGGGAATAATGAGTGAGACCTGTGTTTATCAGATTTACGTTTTATTTATTTTTTCTAGTCTCACAGAAACTCAGCTGCTGTCTGACCAGTTTTGTTTTGGTGGTTTAATTGTTTAAGCTGCTTAATTTTCCAAGTTAGCTAATGCAAGATACCTTCACAGTCAACTGCATATTTCATCTGTGATGTAGGGCACTGCTGTATTTCTTTTTAACTGCAATAACTGTTGCAAGTATTTACTACTTATAAATAAAGCTTTATTCTGCTTGGTACTCAAGTACTAAAATGTTGCTCACTCTTTAGTTTTTGTTTATGACTATGAGAAATAAGACAAAATACAACACAAATGAAAGTGTCAGAAGCACCACTTAATATTTCAGTGAGTAGTAGCAGAAATTCAGTCATACAAGAACAAAACAGAAATTTTTCTCAAGGCATGTGTGCTGGTATAGCAGTGTCTGGGTTGGTTGCGGGGAATCTATTAAAAAAGGCAGAGAAACTGATCATGGTTAATTTATTTCTTTAACAGTTTTTACTTTTTTTTACCAAGACAAATGAAAACAGAACATAAGAAATTTCACAGAACTAGTACAAGGAAACTGAGCAGTTCACTTTACTGTGATAATTACTATTAATGCTCTACGTGAAATTTCTGAGCATAACTGAAAGCATCCAAAGAAGAAATCTGATAACGTTGCAAGACTGCCCCTATCAAACATTTGTGATAGTTCCCTGGGTTAGATGACTTAACAAAGGACACAATAATGCATTTTTAAGACACTGTAAACAAGCTGATGATTGAAAAACTATGTTGAATATTTTACAGTTACTTTCGGCAAAGGTGAGAGTTATTTTATTAAACTCAACCACAGCCCATAAGGCATAACAATGTACCCAACACTCTAGTCATAAGTGACTCTATAGTCAGGCACACTGATGTTCCACTCACCAGTCTAAACAAGGAGAAAGATACTGTCAGCTGCCTGTCAGGTGCCAGGATCCGCCACATAACGCACGCACTCAGGTCACTCCACAAGTACAAATATGACACTGTCATTGTCCATGTTGGTGTGAATGACCTGAGATGTACCTCCCTGGACTACATGAAAAGAGACATGGAGGAACTCTCCGATCTTGTAGCCCAGGCAGGTATGACCCTGGCCCTGAGTAGCATCCTGCCATCACCCAGAATGATGCCACAGTACAAGGACAAAATGATTGACTTCAACAATTGGCTAAGCTTCTGGTGTCATTCTAAGGGGATCCAGTATTTGTCTGCCTGAGATGACATGATCGACAGACCACGATGCTTTGCCAGAGATGGCTTGCACCTGTCGCCCTTGGGATTCCGGATACTGGCTAAGGCTTTTGCCACCCCTATAGTGCCTTTTTTAGGCAAGGTTCAAATGACAAATTCACCACCATAACAGGTACAAGCAAGCAAAATCTGAGGGTAATGCTACTCAATGCTACAGGTCTAAACCTCAAAATGCACTCACTCAAGGCACTTTTTAATATGGAGAACATTGACATCTGTACAGTGACAGAGACCTGGTTCAAAGCTCCAGAGAGCACCCCTGCATTACCAGGCTATAATTCATACCACACCTTTCGGCCACCTAACCAAGAACGAAGCACTAAAGGTGGAGGCGTGTCCATATTCATTAAGGATATCCACACCTCCAGGCTAGTTGAACAGCATAATTCATCCGAGATTATCCAAGTGCAACTAACTCTGAGCAAGACCGCAATCCAAATTGTAGCTTGCTACAGACCACCCACCATGCCCCAGGATTCCCACTCCTCATTTCTTGATACACTGGAAAGTATTAGGGTACAACCTAACACCCTAATAATGGGCGATTTCAACTACCCCACCATTAACTGGGAAAACTACTCATGTACCAACTCTTTTGCTAAACGTTTTCTGGAATTCATAAATTCCAACACCTTGGATCAACTTATTCACACCCCCACCAGGGGCAGTAATATCTTACACCTGGTCATTACCAACATGGGCAACCAGTGTTCCACACCAGAGGTCAGTTCCTTGTTGGTCAGATCCGACCACAAGCTAATCACCCTAGACATCCACATCCTGCCCCCACCCCTAACTAGGGAAACCACCGTAAAAAACTTCTCCAAAGCCAACTTCACACTTCTTAAGACAGAAGTGGCAAACTTCATAACACCAATGCAGACAGACAATAGAGTTACGACTGCTGAATCCTACAGAAATGCACTTTATAAGCACTTACACGAGTGCATGGATCATGCCATCCCTAATAGAACCAAGATGCTATCCTCCAAAAAAAGGAAGCCGATCTGGTGGTCCTCTGCCATAAACAAACTCTACAACAGAAGAAAGAAACTGTTACAAAAAGGAGTAAAATCCCATGACTGGAGGAATGCCCTGGTCAACCTCAGTAAGAAGCTGGGATCCCTCATAAAATCCTTCAAAGCTAGTTACGAAAACAAAATTGCCACTGACTCTAAAGACAACCACAAAGCATTCTATAGCTATGTCAAGAATCTCAATGGCAACACTCAGATCTGCTCTGAGTTACAGCACAATGGCACTAAATATAAAGAACCAACTGATATTGCCAACATCCTGGCAGATAGGTTCAGTGCTAACTTTACCCCCCCCCTCACCCTCTAGAGGGCCCATCTCTATACCGGAAGAATGCAAAGTTCTTGTAATTACGGCTGCACAGGTAAAAAAACACACTCTCCAAAGCCAAGAACACAGCATCCATGGGACCTGACAATATCCCAGGCTGCGTTCTACACGAACTAAAGAATGAACTGGCACCCTACCTAAGTACCATGTTCAGTCATAGCCTCACCTCAGGCTTTGTGCTCACTGAAAGGTGCACCGCGATAGTTATCCCACTCCACAAAGGGGGAGCCACGACAGACCCCGGGAATTACCTCCCCATTAGCCTGACAAGCCTGGTCTGCAAGGCCATGGAACGTATCATCATGGAACTCATAAACAAAGACATTGGTAATCTCCAAACTCTGGACCCTACCCAGTTCGGATTTGTAAAAGGCAAATCATGTCCCCTAAACCTGATTGACTTCTTTGAAGCAGTCACCAAAGCCACAGATGAGGGTAAGGTGGTTCACACAGCTTATCTAGATCTCGCCAAGGCATTCGACACCATGCCCCACTCTGGAATTATAAATAAGCTCACTAAACTAGGTATAAATCCCTATGTCACAAGATGGGTTGCCAACTGGCTCACAGACGGAACCCACACTGTGAAAGTAGCAGACTCCAAATCCGACTTCAGACCAGTGACAAGTGGGGTACCACAGGGTTCAGTCCTGGGTCCTCTCCTGTTTGGTATCTACTTCTCTGAAGTACAGGCTAACACAGAAGGTCTTTGGCTAACAAAGTTTGCAGATGACTGCAAACTAGGAGCCATAATCGAAACTCCTAACGATGTGGACATACTACAAAAGGGCCTCACTGAGACAGATGTCTGGTGTCAAAGCCATGGCCTGAAGCTCAATGCCAAAAAGTGTATTGTCATCCACTTTGGTAAAAACTCTGTACCCATGAACTACCACATAGCTGGAATTCTACTTATCGCCGAAAATGTATTAAGAGACCTTGGGACACAGGTGAACAGTAGTCTCTCCTTTGATAATCACATCGCCACAGTGGTCAGGAAATCCTTCTACGTGGCTCACCTCATCACAAAAGGTTTCTCATCCAGAAAAAAAAGATGTCATTGTTCCCCTCCACTCATCACTCATTAGACCCATTATAGAGTACAACGCTCCTTTTAGTATGTACCTCACAAGACACCTACAACAACTGGAAAGGCCACAGAAATACCTCACAAAGAGGATTACTGGCCTCAAACAGATGCCCTACGCAGACCATCTAAAAAAACTCCAGCTTTACTCCATCGCATATCACCTATTCAGAGGCAATGTCTGCCTAACATACAAAGCTATGTCAAACCCAGAGCTGTTGGATATGCCCCACTTAAAGAAATCCCAGTCCCTCTGAGCTACACGCTCTAGGGACCTAAACCTTATCACCACAATAAACAGAACATGTTGGAGGGATAGATGCCTGTCCCAAAGACTTCCCATACTCTGGAACAGACTACCTATCTATGTCAAACAGAGCTCCTCATTAGCACTCTTCAAGAAAAATCTTGATGATTGGATGGGAGATAGGAAATTCACCCTGGGGATCACTTCTGTGGCTCTGCTCGACAGGGGCACAGGAAAATAATTTTCTTGGGTGGCGAAAGCCAGGGTACATTTTTGGCTAGGCTTATATAGGCCCTAGGGCCAATAGCCTAGTACCCTCCTATGAATTTGTAAGTCAGTTATTTCACTAGTTACTTTTAGACAAAGATCAAAGCCCCATTAGAATAACATGAGATTTCGGAGATATGCATATCCTGTTTCACCAATATGATATTTTTGAATATACGTCTGAACGCATTAATTTTAGCACAACTATCTTTATGTAAAAAAATACATAAAAAGAAGAAAAATACTATTTTTTGTTAAGCAGTAATTCAGCAAATCTTTCATGAGCTTTTTCAGCCATAACCCATGCCACTAAGGCAAAAGGAAAATACAACATAGGTCCATAGGTAAGTACTGCACTAGCTGCCCTTCTGGGCCATTTTAAGCTTAGCCAGTTTCCCATTCTGTGCTCAAAATAACCTATCCCATTTGGTTATAAATTGGCATTACCCATCCCAAGCTTAATAATGACATATTACCCTTAATGAGAATAAATGGTATTATACTATGAAACATTTAAGGGGACTTATGCATCACATAAAACATTTAGGAGTTCCCTCTGTCCATTAGTAGTACAGTGGGCAGTCCTGGGGTAAATTTTCTGTTTCCCATCCACAGATCTAAGTTGCACTTGAAAATGGACAGGGATGAACTTTGCTTTATGTGGATGGGGAGTCTGTTCCACAGCAGTGGTATCTTCTGCGAAATATACATGTCCCTTCAAATTGTTCTGCTCATGTTGTAGAAGAGGTTCAGATATCTAGTCCAAGTATTTCTGATGCCATTTGACCTGTTAATGTGCAGTAAATCCATCAGTAATGGGTCGGAGGATGCCTTGTACACCAAACACTGGTCACCTTTTAGCAGTCTGTAGAATACCGAGTATAGTGACAGGACTTTGGGTTGGTCCATGTAAGACATGTTGTCTATGCCGTATCTCAGTGGGCATTCCAGTTGTTGCATATGTCTAGACAGATACACGCCAGCATTATACTCAATGACTGACCTAATGATGGTGAGTAAAGGAGGACAATAACATCCCTAGATCTAAACACAACGTCTTTGTTTATAAACTGTGCAATATAGAAGGACTTTCTTACAACAATAGACACATGCTGGTCAAAAGTTAGATCACTGTCCACATAATTTTGAAAATACTGAACAAATGGGTCAACTCTTAGGGGCGCATTGTCAATATTGTGGTTCCCTGGATTAGATGATTTCCCAAAGGATGCAATAATGATTTTTGGTATTTAGTTTCAGATCATGACTTTGACACTAGTTATTTATTTGAAACACACCTTCCTACAGGATGGCTAAGTCATTTGTGGAATCAAAGACTGCTCCTAGCTTACAGTTATCTGCAAACTTAGTCAGCCACAGATGTTTGGTATTGACTTTTACTTCACAAAAGTAGATGCCAAACAGGAAAGGTCCCAGCACAGAACCCTAGGGAACTCCACTGGTGACTGGTCAGTCTCTTTGTAGAGGTAACTTCTCCTATTTTGGTTATCAGCATCCTATCTGTGAGCCAGCTGACAATCCACTGGGTAACACTGGGGTTTAGTCTCAGTTTATTTAGCTTTTCTACTATGCCTAGGTGAGGAATTGTGTCAAAAGCTTTGGCCAGGTTGAGGTATGAGATATGTATGATTTTACCTTCATCCATTGCTTTGGTGACGTTTTCCAAAAAAAATCCACCAAGTTGAGTAAACATGACCTGCCTTGACGAATCCAAACTGAGACAGGTACAGTATTTAGAGGTTCAGTATGTCCTGACTGATTAATTCCATGACGAGTCTTTCCATAGCTTTGCATACGGTACTAGTCAGACTTATGGGTCTGTAACTGACTGCATCTGTGAAGACCCTCCTTTATGCAGGAGAATGACTGTAGCTGTTCTCCATTCACTTTGTACAAACCCTGTATAGAGGCTGAGACTGAATAACTGAATAGTCTTGTTAACAGTGTGGCTAAATCGTGCTTCGTGCTATTTAAGATGCAGCCAAGGATATTGTCAAGACCCATTGATGCAATATTTTTAGCTTTGGATAGCACTTTTAGGACTTGATCTTGTGTGATAGTGGGAGGTGAGCCAGTTTCTGGTATATCCTGAGGGACAGACGGGAAGGGGAAACAGGGGTAAAGTTAAAGATAAATTTATCAGTAGGTTAGCTATACCTTCAGTCTCAGTGTAGGTAACATTGTTCACAATCAGTTCAGCACATTGCCGTGTTGTGCTTTTGAAATTATGAACATAACTAAAAAGCCTTGTGATTTTCTTTGGCTTGGGGAGCTATTTTAGCCTCAGTCTTGGCTTTGGTGGATTTATTAAGCTCCTGAGATGTTTGTTTATTTCAATGACAAGGGCTTCAATATTCTGAGAATTACGCTTTTTACTTTTGGTCATATTTTTTTTCCTTTTATTATAAAGCTTGTTGATATTATGGTTCTACCATGTAGTTTGTCTCTGAGGTTTACCCTGCACTTGTTCCTATGGGGTACAGCTGTATCTATGCAGCTATCTACATGCTGGTATAATGTGGTGGTGTACGTTTCTGCAAATTCGGTGGAGTTAATGGTGGGGATCTGAAGCTTGCCAGTGTATCACTTGGGACTGTGTAGTTTGTCTTAAAGAAATTTCTAAAGGTACCTTGGGTTGAAGGAATCTCTGGTTTCAGTTTTATTTCGAAGGTCACTGCATTATAGTCAGACCTACCAAGTGAAGAAGATATGCAAGGAATGGTGCAAAGTGCTCCCACATTGATAAGGCAAGACCCAAGATGGTATTCCCTCTAGTGGGTAATTAGTAGAGCATATAGAATATTGCATGATGACCATAAGAATCAGAGGAGGTTAGAAAAGAATTGAAAGAAAGACTGGATAAGCAATTCACAAAGAAACAATGGGGTGATATATGTATGTCTCCCAAATATGCAACACAGTCTAAAATATTTTTGCTTGGAAATGTTTACATAGGTATTTTTATACCCCAAGTAGACTCCGGGAATTTTTTCCTCAGGTAGGCATCAAATGCTGGAGCTGTGATGGGGAAGAAAGAGGTAATTGGGAACATATTTTATGGGAATGTAATGAGTTGACAGACTTTAAAGATTGCCTGCAGACTACTCTATCTGAGATACTGTGTGAGCAAATTGGTGTACCTAGGTAAATGATTTTTCTGAGCTAGGACACAGAATCGGAATTGCCTATACAGATTAAGGCCTTGCTGAATCTAATTATGGTGGCTGCCGAAAAAACAATTACAAGAAAATTGAAATCAAGGTCTAAACCAACTGTACTATAAATAGTGAATGTAGTAACAGAGATAAAATAACTGGAATTGGGATCTTCAGAAAAGGGTAGGAGCAAATTACATAGGAATATGGGAATTTTGGGAAAAATACATACAGAGGAAAAATGAAGTTTAAAAGAAGGCAGGATTTGAATGATAAAAAAAGCATCATCGTCCTCTTTGGGGAGAGTCACATCACCACAAATTATCATATTAATAATAAGCTCCTAAGCATGCAATCAGTCGTAAGGGACTTGGGCACTCAGACTGATAGCAAAGTGACTTTTGACCACCATATTGCCTCCATTGTATGGAAAGCTTTCTATGTGGCCCACCTCATTAGTAAGGGTATCTCATCTAGGGACAAGGAGGTCATAACATCCCTGTACTCTTCCCTTATAAAACCCATTATTGAGTACAGTGCCCCTTTCGGAATGTACCTCACAAAGCACAAGTAGCAGCTGGAAAGACCACAGAGGTTCCGCAACAGGAGAATCCAGGGCCTCAAACATCTACCCTACACAGATAAGTTAAAAGCCCTGTCCCTCTACTCAGTCTCATACAGACTCCTCAGAGGTGACCTCTGTCTGGCATACAAAGTAATCTCAGAGCCTGCCTAGATGGGAAAGCTATATGTCCGCAAGTCAAGCTCCACTTGAGTAACCCGCACACGCAACCTCAATCTGGTCTGTGACATCAACAGAACTTGTTGGTGGGACAGATTTGTGTCCCAGAGACTCCTCCCTTCTGTGGAACAGACTCCCTCTCCACATCAAGCAGAGTACCTCATTAACCCATTTTAAGCTCAACCTGGAAATTGGATGGAGAACAGAAAATACATCCCTGGGATTTCACCTTTGTCCCTGCAGGACATTGGCATAGGGTGCTGACTTGCTGAAAAGTACAGTTTTGTACCTACCATAAATGTAGATGTCCGAGAGGAATGCATCTGCAGTCAATTAAGTTTTTTGGGTATAAAGGCATCAGCGACACCATTTCCTCAGTGTTTCTTGCCCCAGATGCCCCAGGTGCCCTTGGGGATGCTAAATTTGGATAAATGCCAAAGTTTCCAAATAGTAGAACAAACACACAAATAAAATATGTATAATATATATAACAAACAAACAAATATAAGTCCCCCCAAGCCCTAGCTGGGGATTGAAATCTACTAGGAGTACTCAGAGGGGGAGGAGGGGGGGTAATCCTGGCTGCAGATGCATTCAATGGGTAGAATACCATAGCTAAACTAGGGGAGGAGGAAATGAGAAGAGATTTATGGTTTAGATAGGCTTCCAAAACAGCAGGCAAAACCAAAAACGGGATCAGCTGTGGTAGTGGCTGTAGCCCTTTGTGAGGAGGCCTGATGTTCTCTGGAGTTTTTTTTCCATGGGTAAGGTAACAAAATATAAAATCAATTTCTATCATTTTTGAGATTGACTGTTTCTGTTGCATATGCTACCAGAAGCTGGTCAGTTTTTTTCTATTGTTTTGTCCAGGTAGTAGCCGCGTATTGTCTGTGTGTTACATACTGTTCTGTGGGTTGGGGAAGATGTAGGAAGGTGGATAGCCTGATTTAAAGAAGACACTCTGGATACCACCTTAGGCATAGGATTTGTTGTCTCATGGACACTCTATCTGATGGAAAGATTAAGGGTTGTTGCACTGCCCATAATGCCTGGTTCAGAGACTCTCAGAAACTGTCTGAGCAGAGAGATCTTAGAAGACAGGATGCATGTATCTTGATGGAAGAGTAGGAGGGGCCTGAATGAAAGAGCTCCACCAAATACTCAGGATGTTGGCGATTGTTCACCAGTGTCACTCCTTTTGCCTTGCAGTACTCAGATGATGATATCTTTTTTTTTGCTTGCTGCCGTTTTCTTCTTTGAAGGTCTTGGGATAAATTTGGGTTAATTGCTGTTATGTAATTCCAGAGGCAGTTAGCTGCTGAGTTTTTAGGTTTTGATGCAGGATGTTAGTTGTTCTGTGTTCAGGGCAGTGTCCATATTTGTTCTCGGACATGCTCTCAGCAGGTGGATACCAATGTTGTCTTGGCCAGTGGGGGGGGCAGAATGAATGATGCGGGACGCTCCTCTTGATTTTCAGAAAGCACCTTGTGCATCAAAGGAAGTGGTGATGATTGAATGGGGATGCAAACAAGTCTATTTGTGGTAATCCCATTCTCTTTCTGATAGTTTTGAAGATGTCGGATGCAGCATCCATTCATAGGCATCTGTTTGTAGTTCTAATATATGTCTATATGAATGTTTTCCTTCTCCTGGTACATAAATTGCCTGTAACTGAATGTTGTAGCTCAGAGCCACATCCCATAGGTTCCTTATCATCAACTGGCCTTCTTGGAGAAATGGTTTGAATGTTATGTGCAGATGTAGCTGGTCTTGAGTCCATAGGCCTTGAATGCACTTGTCCATCATGTGTGTGCCCCCCCCCGAGGTCTGCAGGCATCTGTGATGGTGGTTTGTCTTGGACTTTTTGCAGAAGGTAATCCTGTGTTTTGATTGGGGGCCTGTTTTGGTTTCTAGGCTGTGCTGGTGCTGGGACCCACAAATTCTTAGGTACCACTGCCAGCAGCTTCATATGCAGAGCCTAGAGCTTGTAGCACTTTTCTTGCAGTTAAATGGTCTGCTTTTGTTAATGCTATGGATGGTACCTTCTCCACAGCTCTCATTTCTAATAATTGAGATATTTGTTTTAGAGAGCTTCTGTGTTTGTGTGTAGGTGCATTCCTCGCATCTCTCTTTCCTGGTAGAGTATGGAAGTGGAATCTGTAACTTGTTCTATGTTTCAAATCCATTTTCCATTTTAATGCAGTAATGCAGTTTGAGTTTAAAAATAGCTTTAGCTTTCCTCGCCTGCTTCTAGAGAACCAAATAAATTGACTCAGAGGACAGCTTTTTAGTCAACTGGTCAGCCATAAACTCTTGATATTGAATCATATGAAATTGGCAGTTCAAAGCTCTAGCTGACAAAGTAGAGAGGGCAAAACTTTTACCCCACCTGGGAGATAGTCTCTGGATCTGCAAAGGAGCTTTATATAAGTGGTGATGAGTCCAGGACCCCCCTGTAGTACTCGTCGGGTTTAGCAGGAGCCGGAGGTAAAAGAGGAGCAGTGCAAGCATCTATCAATGCATCAAAGAACTGGAGGTCCTAAGCCTTTTTCTAGAGTCTGAGAAATCTTGGCCCTGCCACTGAAATTGTTCCCTCAGCATGAGGAAAATTCCTCAGGAGGAGAGGCTGAGAATAAGAAGCCTCAGGAGGGTCTGTGTTCTGAGTCATCAGAAAGGACATCATGGGCTAAATTATTGGCTAGGTTTTTAAGGGCCTCAGGGCCAATAGCCTAGTAACTTCCTATGATCCTACGATCTGACTAATCGTTCCAGAGCATTTATATTGACAAAGACCAAGAAAATTTGTGCTTATGAGCTACTGGTGGTGTAGGTTTCCCAATCTACAGTCAGATAGTTTAGATCACCTAGGAAAATGGTTTTAGGTTTAATACCGAGTGATTATAGTTCCTTTAGCTAAGCATTGTGGCTTTATTTTGTCAGAGGGAGTTCTATAGCTAGTTAATATATGGTATGGGACCTTTCTGATGGTTATTTGGACACAAAGAAGCTCTAGTGCATCATGCTGCTTTACCAGCCTTGATGTGAGTCTCTTCTAAATAGAAACTGATAAACCTCTACCTTTTTCCCCCTCCTGCACAGTAGCTGGTCTAAATGTGTGGAAGGCATTATAGCCATACTCTGGTATTTTAAACCATGTCTCAGTCACTACACAGACATTAATGTCTTCCAGGGTGAAAAAGGCTTGTAGGGAGTGCAGTTTCTTGTTCAGACTCCCAGCATTGAAAAGTAACACTTTCTTATTTTCCTTTGCTTGTTTTGTTATGTTGATAGGTTTATCAGGTTGGAACTTCCTAAATGGGGCACTGTGGGGATGGATAATGCCTTTGCCAATAATCAAAACCCTTAAAACCCTTGAGGGGACAGATGCAGGCCACCCCTAGTGAAGCAGCATGACCTGTCGGTCATATCCTCCCAGGCTGACAAATATTGGGCTCCTTTTGAATGACACCAAAAACTTAGTCAATTATTTTTTGTTCATATCATGGCATCATCCTTGGAGAAGGTAGAATGCTGCTTAATACTAGATTCATACCTGCCTTGGACACACAGTCTGAGAGCTCCATCATCTCTCTCTTTATAACCCATACATATAAAGGTAGTTCAAAAAAGATAACCAGCTAGCTTGTTTTCATGAGGTGGGGGAAACCTGAATATAAAGACAAAGGAAGAACATGCAAACCATGGGTCAGGATCAAGCACCAAACACTGGAACTAGGAATCCTGACTCCTACCCACTGAACTACAGTTTGTTTGTCGAACATTCTTGAGTCGTAACGCCTTATTTTAAGCCATTATATTAGTAACAATATTTTATTACTAGAAAAAAAATGATAATGTCATTATTACTGCAGCATAACTAAACTTAGGAAGGGCATAAGAGATGAGTTGAGGATTCGTAACTACAAGAAGAAGGTAAGAGGAAAGAAGTACATCCAGCAAAGAGGTGGATGGATTGTGTGAAAGAAGATCTGTGACAGTCAGGCATGAGTGTTGAAGAAGGCAGGAATGTGGCACTGAATCGACAGAAATGGCAACAGTTAACACAATACCCCGACCCCATGTAGAAAAATAGGAAAGGGGGGGGGGGCTGATGAAGATGATGATAACGATGATAGGGATGACTTCACTAAACTCAAGATCACATATGTTGTTTCAGTGATTGTGGCCTTAGCAATACACAATGCAAATTGTAAATACATTCTCAATGTTAAAAATAATATGGAAAGGATCTTCTTGTAGATAAATGGAAGATCTGACCTGCTTATTAATTACAATCGAAACATGGCCATAAAGACAGGCTACAAACCCATAGTACAATGCAAGCACAGCAATAGATCTGATCTGCTTTTTAATTACAACCCAAATGTGGCCATACAGACAAGCTACAAACCCACAGTACAATGCAATAGTATTCTGTCCATAAATAAGGTAAATGCAACAGAATGCAGATACTTTTACTATGAATATTACAGTACCAAGTTTGAGAAAGAAAGCACAGATGTAAAATTCACAAGGATTTATAAAATCATTAACTCTTTGGCACAGTTTATTCACAGATCAGGCAACTTCTGAGGTCCAAAATGCATATTTCCACAATATTTATTTTATAAACAGCATGGGCATTTATATTCTTCCAAAGAAGATAATACATTTTCTAGCTGTTTGGTAGAAGTGGTATTCATGAAATACATACATATTTAAATTCATTTTTTTTAACTGTTTAATACAATTACAAAGTAAACACCTTATGGAGAGTTTGCCTGGAGCTTAAAAGTTTAAGATACTTGATACTATACATAATGTAATGAAAATGTTTTTAATTATTTAACTGCAATAAAAGCATACCCTATTTGTGAACCAAAACACAAAACATGTAGAAAAATGGTAAAAAGCAGTCATTTGATGTTCAGACTAGATATGCACACATGCACAGACGCACACACAAATATGTGCAGAATTGCAAGTTAATACTCAGTTACTACAATGCATTTTAATGCAACATTTAAATCATCTGCAGAAACTTTATAAACTGGTACTCATATTTTTGGCACAGTAAAAATGAAAATATTTTAACGATACAGATGCAGTAAAGGGAGTGTAGTATAATCTGCTGATGTAGTATTAATAAGAAGCAAGACAATAATATTTAATCAGAAAAGAACAGGAAAGTATAACTGCAATATCTGTGATTGATATGAAACTAACAAAATTTAATTATCTCAAATATCTAAACTCATGAACATACATAACTAACTGAATGACTGGGAGCTGAGGTGTGCAGTAGATGTCAACCAATGCTACAATTTCCAAGTCTTTCATTTTGGTGTGGGGTGAGCATTCAAGCATGGTGTGATGAGAGGTAAATTCCTAACAATCCTTCGAATTGTACAGTCTACTGACGGCCATGTCTGCCAGGTAATGATAAAATAGAAATGGGTAATGCTAGACTCAGACGGTAATACAGAATCCTTTTTCAGTACTGATAGAAATAATGATAACAGGGCAAAACTACAACTGCTCTATCAAGGTAATGATGGGTGCCATATATTATAATGACAGAGAACTTCAGGATGGCAACGTGCTACAAATATGTAGTGTGACCGTGCCTTTAGTTTTACATCAACAACACAAAGGATAGTATATCATCTAAGTTGTTACCCATTTACTTTTACTACGCAGACAAAAATACAGGAGAAGGGACAGGGAACTACAAAGCCTCCAGGAAATACTGAGTTACTTACCTGGACTGGAAGAAACCGGGAACTTTTTAATTGTGGATAAGTTCTGGAAATGCTTTGAAGAAAGACAGAAAATATGTATCCTAATGCATTATTTTAGACCTGTTATCACTTTAGGTTTTTTTGTCAATGCTTTGGGCTACGTCTTTTCATTTTTGGACGAGATCAAGTATTTCTAAACTGTACAGCAGACTATGCAATTGACAGGCCTGCTCCTTAAATTGATGCAGCGAGGTTATTTATGCATGCACACACATTTTGAGAATAGTACAAGTTTATTAAATTAATTTTTATAAACCACGTAAATGAACTGGACCTTCTAAGACCCATTTTCAGCCATGGCCCAGGCTACAAGATCAAGCAAGGTTATGCCCTGCACATAAATGGAAAATACAGTTTAACTGATCATTTAACATGTTTTCAGGAGGAAAGGGGGAAATCAGCATATCCGGAGAAAACCAACAAAGACTCAAGGAGAAAGTACAAGTCTTCTGTAAATGTTCCATTTGTTTAATACATCTCTCTGATGTGCTGAACACAAACAAATGTTAGCACATCTGTTAACGGGCTATCCTTTTTAAACTTACTTTATTACATGTTTAATTTTGAAAGATTTTGTACACTTAATTTGTGAGTTTAAGAGTACACTTCAGTGTACACCAAAAGTTTATGTGTCTTTTTTTATGAAGAATACCTGTATAATGTTAACATGCACTACAAAAATTCAGTTTTTGGAGAGTAATTTTGGTGTCTTACAAGCTGGCTAACTCAATACACTTTTTCTCAGTACAGCTGCTTGTATGCTGTAATCTGTCCTTCAAACAAGTATAACTTCTGGGAAAAGGACATTCAATATGGAAACTTATTACAACATGGACTTTTTATGTTACAGGAAATGAATACGTCATGAATTCAACACCTAAAAATGTTTCAAGTTCAATAGCTAATAGTTATTTGCTAGTGTGCTAAACAACCAAGGAATTTTATTACAGTGTCACCCCAGACTACACATTTTATTACCACTTGTTTATCTGACTATCAAACATACCATGCAGTTGTTTTGGCTCAAGAAAAAATATATGTAACACTGTTTGTCTATGAAGACCTGTAGCCATTAAAGTACATGGATACAAAAATGCACCTACAGAAATACTAATACTAGTCTCTCAGTATAGTTGTTAAGGCTACTGTCTGGTGACTGAGGTTCAACAACTGACATGGTCTGTGTGAAAACTGGATGTAGTCTGAAAGGATAAATGAACAGTCAATGTCAACTGTTTGAAGTCTGGAAAAATACAACCCTGTTGTCTGATGGTCACGGACTTCAGCAAGGGAGAAAAATGTACTCACCATCACATCTCACAA